>NC_092264.1:16039774-16339774 GCF_036320965.1 Panulirus ornatus
AAAGGGCCGGCCCTGTGTAGTGATGCAGGGCAATCGTTAAGATCCACTCGACCATTACCTAATGTAAAATCCATACAAATGGAACTTGTTATATAACTCATTCCCTGAGGATCAGTTCCTTGGCCTTTTTTTTTTTTTTTCTTTTCTTTTGCACGCTCTGTGTGTTCTCTTATGCGCCCCTGCCTTCATGCTGGGTAAGGAGTGCACAATTACACTCGCCGTTTCTTTAGGGCGATGCGAGAACCACGGTGGGTGTGGACAGCCTAGTGCGCTGACGACGGCTCTGGCACGTATGAGTTAGGCTATGTAAGTCTCACCCTCGCTACAACTGACTGAATAACGATGTTAGCAGAGGCAGCCATAACTGCTAGAAATGATTTTCCGTAATAATTCGCAGATATTCACGCATGATTCAGGTTCTGAAAAGGTTTTTATTTCTTTTATTGTGGACACGGACCGCTCCCCAAAACCGACCGTGTCGGAGTTCATTGGCTCCTGCGACCAACACAGTTTGAGACGTAATCTCTGACGTGTATCATTTGTTGTTTTCGATTCGTGTAATATATTACCTAACCTAAATACTCTGCCACTTACTCGTATTTTAGATTTCAATTTTCTTACCAACCTGTTTTGTGGGACGATGTCTCATATCTCGGATATCTATACTACACCACATCTCTTGTTAAGCCACTAGTCAATTCTGTTACTTCCTTTAGTGTTTTTACTAAGAATTACTTTTTTTTTTCCTTTCTTCCCATGCTTTCTGTCAATAAGTATTTGCTCTTTAACAGTTGTTTATCCATTTTTCTTTATTGTCTAACGAGCTTTATAATCGTTTTACGGTTCATGCGTACCAAAGGTATACGTCTGCAGGTCAGTGGGAATTTCTCTATCAGCTTTTTGAAAAAAATACGGATCTTTGTTCTCTCTCTCTCTCTCTCTCTCTCTCTCTCTCTCTCTCTCTCTCTCTCTCTCTCTCTCTCTCTCTCTCTCTCTCTCTCATCGATTTCCTGGAGAACATTTCAAGCGGCGCGTAAAGCCTTCCAGCACACTCCTTAATTAAACAGGGAGTTGTGTCATTAAGTTAATGCTTCCTATGGTCTGGCCTCCACCTCATCACGACGATTATGTTAAGGGGGGAATGATGATGTGTCCTGGACTGTGAATTGGTATTAATCTTCCATTCTTCACAGATCTCGTCTTTTTCAACAAGTCTCTCCTTAATCTAGGGGTCGTATTATACGTTCCGTGAATGATGGTTTTTCTCTCTCTTGTACATCTTCACATCAGTTTCGGGGTTTTGTTTATCTTGTCCACACTATTTTTTT
The DNA here is from genome assembly GCF_036320965.1 of Panulirus ornatus. NCBI lineage: Eukaryota > Metazoa > Arthropoda > Malacostraca > Decapoda > Palinuridae > Panulirus > Panulirus ornatus. The sequence goes on from NC_092264.1 coordinate 16,041,103, forward strand.
CGATTTTCATCTGTGATTCTTTCCGTTCGCTACTACTCCAGTCTTGCTCCTGCCTCCAGTGTTGCCGAAGTGTTTGGTGTACCGTCTTCGCCTCAACAGTGCTTTCTCATTTTCTTTAGTTTTCTGATATTTGTTGAATCGTATCTTTCTATTCTGATCCTGTCTCTCCGTCCCTGACACTGTCACAGTGTTACGGGTTGAGAGTTTTACAGTCCTGTTGCCCACGTCTTTCAACCTGGTATATATGTACTGTATGTCTTTATTCCTCTACACACACACACACACACAACCACCGGCCCTTTGCTAGGAACTCGTCCATCGACGACCACCAAGATGGGATGACCACCTGAGTTGGTTGTGAGCCGCCTGCCAATTCAAGGGGCCCAACCCCGGGCAGACCCATGATGATTCTCAGTCAAAACTGCCAATTACCTTACCATGGAGACCCTTGTGTGTGTGTGTGTGTGTGTCTGTGTGTCTCTGTGTGTGTGTGTGTGTGTGTGTGTGTGTGTTTCACTGCGTATTTATTTACATAAGGATGGAACCATGCATATGCAGGGCCGAATATCTTTTCTTCACATTTTCCTCGCACTGAATTTTAACCGTTACAGTGTTGCTAGTATTTAGCGTCTCTTGAGTCAGTTTGCTCAACGTGTCCACAGCTTTGTTGCCGGAACACATCACATCCCTACCTCTCACTTAGTCAGGCTACAGAGAACCGTTGTGTGTTAATGTCGTCATGGCCTCTTAGACAATGATACGCGCGGTTAAGTCATTCCTCTTTCTCCCAGTGGGTACAGAATTACGTCCTTCCCGTTTCTATTCGTAGGTCACTCCATGCAGGTCTTGTGCCTTTTGTAATTGCATTCCTTCGTACGGTTTCCAGTGGCTGTATGTGACCCTTATCTTACTGCTCGTGTACTTAAAGGCAATGTTGACGTTGACCCAAATGAGTTTGTCTCTCATGATCCTTCTCACTTGGAGCTGTGACAAAAAGTTTAGCCTGATGGTAACTCCCAGGTCTATACCACATCTCGCCTTCTGTGGTGTGTTTGCCTTAAGTATGTTACCGACAGTCTGGTGTGTAAGAGCCTGGGAGCAATTCCCTAGGCGTGTGTCTTCCGTTCCCATCAGGGATGATAATCTAAAATTTTCGAACCATTAAATAATAACAACCATCTTGAGAGTAAACTACAGTATGAAGGTAGTTGCAGTGTCCACATGTAAACTTTAGTCCTCACTGCTTACGTCCAGGAGCTGAAAAATGGTCATCACTTGGGCTCTTTTAAGACAAATTATTTACCTTCATATACTGGTCCTTGTCAGTCAGCTGGAAAAATTCAGTTGCCTAACTGTGATAAAGAATGATTCTATTCTGTGAACCATATTCTTTTTCCTAACTGTGATAAAGAATGATTCTATTCTGTGAACCATATTCTTTTTTATCATGTTATTTATACACATATCCTTTATTCCCAAGTATTCATCATTTTACTTGTTAATGCCTGCTATTAAGAGTGACCAAATAAAAAAATATCGGTATAACATACTTGGCATCCCTCGTTAGCTAGCCGTTTGTAAACAACTCGTCCTCGCAATTACTTCTCTCTTCCCACCTTTGATTTGCATCAAATTATGTAATTCCCAGACGATGGACTACTTCCAGGAGCCCCAGTGATATCTACCAGCACCCTTTACTTGTTCTATAGACTAATAACAAACTGAAGCTTCCTCATTTCTTCTTCAAACGAGACATGGTGTTGTCTTCCCTATGTTATAATTGATTATATATTTGTAATTAACTACTTGTACAGGACAGAGAGGGAGAGTACTCAAATCATGGGGCCCCATTTCTTGAATATGTGTACATGGTATGAATTCATGTACGCTCTCCAACTTGTGCGTTACGGAGTGGAATTTTACCCCTGTGTGGCGCCATCTCTTGAGTATTGTCTATAATACGGCTTTTCAAACTTCTGTATGGTGTCAGCATTCACAGATTCCTCCTCACTCTGTTTATTCCCATCATCCACTATTCTGATACTATTAAAGTGCTTTTGTAAATCATTTCTAGCATGTTCCTTTGCTAGTTGTTCTCTCTGTATCGTGCGATGAATATGATCTCCGTTGACGTCTTTAAACTTGTGTCACCAAGAACTTAAAGGTTAGGGACAAGTCTACCCTAACTCCCTTTTGTCTTCCACGGTAAACATATCAATGGCCCTCTACTCTCTCGCTGTAATATAACTACCATGATTCCAATTATAGTCTTTGTTGCCTTCCTCTGGACGTTCTAATAAGTAGCTCCTCCTCTCGTTAGTTCGGTGACCAAGTATGAAAATCATTTACTAGTTTTGACCCTCTGTAGGATATGAACAGCTTGCTGAGAATTTTATCATCCACGTAGTTAAATGCAATTCAGATATATGTCTGTGGATAATTTGTCTCCTTGACCATTCTCCTCAAGTGGGATTTGGGCGACAAAAAGAGTGTCCCTTGCCACACCGATTCTTGCAGATCATGTTTCCCTGCTGCTGAACGGAACGCAGCCCCGAATTGTAGGAGTCTTTAGAAAAGGTCTTGGGTTACACCTGGTCTTTTATAGAAAATGGTCTTTGGGTCATTATTGATAAATATAAAATGACATTTTTACACACACACACACACACACACACACACCTATATCGGCCGAAGCCAGGTACCCCTTTTTCTACAAGTCCTAAGGGAAGGATGAACACCTAGAATTCGCTATGGGGCGACTGCCGAGGCCATAGCAGGCCCGTGCGTGGTGAATCATGGCCAGCGACGCTAGCCACAAATCCAGGGAGGGACGTGTTCGTGTGTGTGTGTGTGTGTGGTCATATATCAACGCCAGTGACCACAGTCATCACCCATCACTACCACTCTCCACTCCCTACCATTACCTTATCCCATCATCATCTATTACCATTACTCGCCACCGTTACCCATTACCACACACAATTCTAACCGCTCAGCAAAACCCATCACCACCATTATCCACGATCCATCACGCGTGGCCAGCTGGGAGTCAGGCGCCAGCTGTGGGTGGCCAGCTGGGAGCCAGGCACCAGCTGTGGGTGACCAGCTGGGAGCCAGGCACCAGCTGTGGGTGGCCAGCAGGGACCCAGGCACCAGCTGTGGTTGGCCAACTGGGAGCTAGGCACCAGCTGTGGTTGGCCAGCTGGGAGCCAGGCACCAGCTGTGGTTGGCCAGCTGCTCGAGCGTCAGTCAATACTCCGCCATTTTGTTCCCTCCTCCCAGCTGGTAGCGCCACCCTCCCTACTCGTGTGTTCCTACCTCCCTCAGTATGTGTTGTATGGTAGCAGTGTCGTGTATGGTACCAGTATGTGTTGTATGGTACCAGTATGTGTAGTATGGTAGCAGTATCGTGTATGGTACCAGTATGTGTTGTATGGTACTAGTATGTGTAGTATGGTAGCAGTATGTGTAGTATGGTACAGTATGTGTTGTATGGTACCAGTATGTGTAGTATGGTAGCAGTATCTTGTATGGTACCAGGATGTCGTGTAAGGTACCAGTATGTGTTGTATGGTACCAGTATGTGTTGTATGGTAGCAGTACCTTGTATGGTAGTAGTATGTGTAATATGGTACCAGTATGTGTTGTATGGTAGAAGTACCTTGTATGGTAGCAGTATGTGTAGTATGGTACCAGTATGTGTTGTATGGTACCAGTATGTGTTGTATGGTACCAGTATGTGGTGTAGGATCAGTATGTTGCATGGTACCAGTATGTTGTGTAAGGTACAAGTATGTTGCATGGTACCAGTATGTGTTGTGAAGTATGTAGTAACACGGCTTGTGGTCACACACACACACACACGTAGTGAGGGGTTACTTCATAACAGCCCCCAAGTTTTCAAACCAGTTTGGTGGCGTCGGTAGCGAACAGTTCTTCGAAAGACGATAAAACAGAACAACCAGAGACCATGACGAAGAACAACCAGAGACCATGACGAAGAACAACCAGGGACCATGACGAAGAACAACCAGAGACCATGACGAAGAACAACCAGAGACCACGACGAAGAACAACCAGGGACCATGACGAAGAACAACCAGAGACCACGACGAAGAACAACCAGAGACCACGACGAAGAACAACCAGAGACCACGACGAAGAACAACCAGAGACCACGACGAAGAACAACCAGAGACCACGACGAAGAACAACCAGGGACCACGACGAAGAACAACCAGGGACCACGACGAAGAACAACCAGGGACCACGACGAAGAACAACCAGGGACCACGACGAAGAACAACCAGGGACCACGACGAAGAACAACCAGAGACCATAACATGGAATTATACGAGAAACTTAAAGTAAAGAGGTACTTAAATTTGGGTATAAGAGGTTTGTGGATAAATGAAATTAATGGTAAAATTGTGAATGGTGAAAGTAGTGAATATAGTATATTGTACGATCCCGTGGTATATCGTCAGCGTTCCTGACCATTACGCATTCACGGGCCGGCCGCCCAGGGTCGAGCTTATTGGTTCGAATCCTAGTTGCGGTAGTTAGTCCACAGTCAACCCAGCTGTTCATCCACCCCTAGTGGTTGGTCGATAAACTGGCTACCTGGCCGGTACCCTACCAATAGGTGACTATATACATTTATTATCCAATTCTCAGTAGAATAGCGTTTGTGGTTGGGTCAAATTACTATCCGATTTGTACTTCATTTACAAACCCGTCAAATCTTATCCATAATTAATTTCCACGAGTAATTGCACGTCAGTCTGGCCCCACTTATACTTCCCTCACTGGCCACGAGGGGCCATCACGAGTGTGGCCCGCTCGGCTTGGCCAGACCTCGGCCCGTCGCGACCGGCTGGCCACCACAGCCCGTCATGGCGGCATTGCTCGATGAATTAATTAACTTTTTGCGCGGACGCACTACTCCCCTGGGCGGGGCAGTGGCCTCCATAATGGAACGGTAGAGATGGTGACCACAACACGAGCAACCATGGTGACGTGTGTGGTTACTACCAGCCCAGGACACCTGCTACCACCAGACCAGGACACCTGCCACCACCAGCCCAGGACACCTGCCACCACCAGCCCAGGACACCTGCTACCACCAGCCCAGGACACCTGCCACCACCAGCCCAGGACACCTGCCACCACCAGCCCAAGACACCTGCTACCACCAGCCCAGGACACCTGCTACCACCAGCCCAGGACACCTGCTACCACCGCCCAGGACACCTGCTACCACCAGACCAGGACACCTGCTACCACCAGCCCAGGACACCTGCCACCACCAGCCCAGGACACCTGCTACCACCAGCCCAGGACACCTGCTACCACCAGCCCAGGACACCTGCTACCACAAGCCCAGGACACCTGCCACCACCGGCCCAGGACACCTGCCACCACCAGCTCCGGTGACCAATGAGCTTAGTGTAATAAGAACACACACACTCACACACACCACGACCAGCGCACACACACACACACACACACACACACACAAACACACACACATCACGACCAGTATACACAGGTTTGAAAAGCTGTTTGATTATAGAGAACATATGAGAAATGAGGACCCCACGAACATAATCCCTCCCCCCCACCCCCTCCCTGGTACATTATAAATAAGGTAATTACACACAATTGCCCATGTGAAGGCTCATGATAGTTAATGCCTCCTCATCAATTAGAGTGATCAGAGGACATCATAACTACTGTGACGTCATACGCTATCCTCGTTGGCTCCCGCGAATGACGTTCATGTATGACGTGTATGTCTGTAGTTGTGTATGTTTTCTGAAAGTTCGCATACAACTACAGTATATGTTGTACAAAGATACATCAGTATAGAACTGTAGCACACGCTGTACAAATATACATCAGGATACAACTGTAGTTAGTACATACTGTACAAGCATACATCAGTACACAACTGTAGTACATAATGTACAAACATACATTAGGATATAGCTGTAGTACACAACTGTAGTACATAATGTACAAACATACATTAGGATATAGCTGTAGTACACAACTGTAGTACATACTGTACAAACATACATCAGGATACAGCTGTGGTACATACTGTACAAACATGCATCAGGATACAGCTGTAGTACATGATAAACAGGATGTATCAGTAAATACTTGTGATAATGGTTTGTGTCGTCACACGGACCATGTGTAATCCTCACTTATTATCGTCAATTATCAGATTAAGGTGATAATGTTGCAATAAAGAAGCCAGCTTTCCTGGCCCACTGTGGCCACACCCGAATCCTCTGGCCCACCGTGGCCACATCCGGCACCCCAGGATTACGTGGCCACACCCGGCAACCCCTGGCCTACCAAGGACACACCCGATACCCCAGGCCCAACGTAGACACACCCGGCACCCCTGGATTACCGTGGCCAAACCCGGCATCCGTAGCCCACCAAGGCCACACTCGGCACCCCTAGACCACCGTGGCCACACCCGGCGTCCGTGGCCCACCGTGGCCACCCCCGGCGCCCCAGGCCCACCAAGGCCACGCCGGAGTCTCCACAACTCCAGATCCACCATGGCTACCCCTGGGGTCTCTCGCACCCCTGGCTCACCGTGGCTACTGCCGGCTCACCGTGGCCACCCCTGGCTCACCGTGGCCACCCCTGGCTCATCGTGGCCACTGCCGGAACCCTCTCGTGCCTCGTAAGCTGGTGTAATCCTCTGTGTGGAGCCCACCCCTTCTCTCCTCCCCTTCCATGACAGTATTACTAGATTTGCTCCCCGCCTGGCAGGGTCGTCCTGCCCTGGTGGATTATTACTCAGCAGTCGCTAAGGTGCAGGATGCGCCTGTGAGGGGCGCGCGCTGGTGTCCTTGTCCTTTTATGTGTTCACTCATGCACCGGAGCCCTAGCCACCGGAAGGCTGTGATGTACGAAGAAAAAGGATAAATAAATATGAAGAAAGGAAGATTATTGTTCATCTGTTTCTGAAGAAGTGTGAAAGTTCGCCTTTATATAGAAGAAAGCAGCTTATGGCTCTTAGGAATGACGGGGAAAAGATAATGAGTTCTAAATAAAGCGGCGGAAAGGAAGAAGCGGATGTAGCAACGACCCCCCGCCCTTTTAGTCGTTTTAAAACGACCCACACAGCAGTTGGGCGACGCGGTGGCTTGCCCAGTCCTGTGCGGTCTAAGTAATGGCATAAGTACGTACGTAACCATATCTGGTGACCAGAAACTCGGACAACATCTGTGTTAGAGAGAAAGAGATGAGACACAGCGCGGCATGAGGAAAGTGGAGAGAATGCTCAGGTTATGAGAGGCGATGGGTCGGACTCCTCCGGTGGATCTACAGCCACCCTCGGAAGAAGGGCTGTGCTCCACACCAGGACAAGTTAGTCTGTGTATGATACTTTGTGTCAACGTGAAAGGTGAACACCTGTGTTGGTTTATGTTCATTTAGATTAGTCATGTTCAAATAGGATTTATTTCATGGATGATACAACACTATAAGGAACAGTCTTATTTTTTTTTTCCTGTGCTTATGGATCTGGGAGAGGCACAGTTTCTGGTGGGAAAGTTGGGTTACTCTACCTGGTAGTGTGTGGGGTTCGATACCCCGTTAGTACCTTTATGTTTAGTCTTTTTCTGGCGTTGTGTGTGTCTGTGTGTGTTACACAGCATCAGGCAGCCTTGTGGTTGAGGACATGTAGGGAGGCATCATGCGGCCCCAGAGGACACTTTCTCCTCCCACTGGTAGCTGCCACCTACCCACCTCACTGCCTGACATCCCCGTTGTGTACATGCATTGTGGTCCTCCGTCATAGAACATAACTTTCAGATATGTTCATTTAAGCGATCCCTGTGAGCCAAAGTCTGCCATATAATACCCATGGACATGAAATAGAAGTGATCACCTCTCTGCGGTTCGATTTCACTTCTAACTTCGCAGTGAAATGATTAGCTGGTTGTTGTTTTTTTCGATCTAACAGTGCATTCTGTGAATCCACAGTCAGCGCTGTCACTGCCCAGCCACCTGGGACCTAGGAATAGTAAGAGGAGCCACTCGTAACTCCATATTACTAGTCGTCTCCCTAATTTTGGTCTGAAATATGAACACTTTCACACAGCAAACATACCCAGACCTCAACAGGTCCACACCCTACTTAGACCTTACAGGGATCTGTAGTTTTATGACGTGTCGGCCACCGTCATAAATCTTTACTTCATAAACCAGCTTGAGTTTATAGTGGGTAGCCTGGATGGTGGCCAGTCTACCTCAACAAGAGACCCATGCAGTAATAATGTACAGCTCCTTAACACAAGTATTGCCAGTCTACCTCAACCAAACAAGAGACCCATGCAGTAATAATGTACAGCTCCTTAACACAAGTATTGCCAGTCTACCTCAACCAAACAAGAGACCCATGCAGTAATAATGTACAGCTCCTTAACACAAGTATTGCCAGTCTACCTCAACCAAACAAGAGACCCATGCAGTAATAATGTACAGCTCCTTAACACAAGTATTGCCAGTCTACCTCAACCAAACAAGAGACCCATGCAGTAATAATGTACAGCTCCTTACCACAAGAATTGTCACTCTTCTTCACAACCAATCTATGTCGTTTTATATGCAAATATTGCATTAAGAACACGGATTAAGATGACGGTTAATGATTAGATGTTCTGTTTAAGGCCATGAGCAACAGCTGGTCGTAGATATGATGATGATGATGATGGGAGAGGAACTCTCTATACAGTGGTTTGCTGTTCCTCTTTTTTTTTTAAGGCAATGCTACGGAGTCTGTCTACTCCTACCACACTACGCTATAAATTTCTATTCCCTTCCACTATCACACACACTCTCGTTAGGGCCCAGTGGTCTGCTGTTGTTTGTATTCATTTGTACTGTTCTTCGTGGTCGTCTTGATGCGCTGCGCAACAGCTAAAAGTCGAGTACAACCTTCAGAAGTTTAGTTGCAGTTCCCAGTTGTTGTTCGACCTACATGTAACACGATGTATTCTGTCTGTATCTCTGAGGACTTGTGGCTTATATGTTTCTTGACTTCGAGAGACCATAATTTGTTAAGACATATGACCCAGTGGAAAGTGCTTTACTGCCATGCATCTCAACAAGGAACTATGTATTGTGCTACAGTAATTTGTATATAAAGCGTAATCCATGGCTATTATGGTAACATATCTGGTATCTCTGAAAGCGATCTCCAGACTGGAAGTAAGTGTCGGGGAAGCAGCACCACTTTCTAAATGCAATGGAAGTTCTTTCCCTTGGTTGCGACAGTCTGTCCACAGTCAACCCAGCTGTTCATTCACGCCTAGGGTTTGGTCGGTAAAACTGGTACCTGGCTCAGGCGAGAGTATAAATGTCTAGCGTTAATGGGATGGCCTGGATTAGAGCCTCAGTTGCCCGAGCCGTCTCAGCTAACATTAAAAAACAAAAGGAAAAGAATGCCTGAATGTCGCAGCTTGGAGGATTGTATCCTGCAGCTTGGAGGATTGTATCCTGCAGCTTGGAGGATTGTATCCTGTAGCTTGGAGGATTGTATCCTGTAGCTTGGAGGATTGTATCCTGTAGCTTGGAGGAATGTATCCTGCAGCTTGGAGGATTGTCTCCTGCAGCCTGGAGGATTGTATCCTGTAGCTTGGAGGATTGTATCCTGCAGCTTGGAGGATTGTATCCTGTAGCTTGGAGGAATGTATCCTGCAGCTTGGAGGATTGTATCCTGCAGCTTGGAGGATTGTATCCTGCAGCTTGGAGGATTGTATCCTGTAGCTTGGAGGAATGTATCCTGCAGCTTGGAGGATTGTATCCTGTAGCTTGGAGGATTGTATCCTGTAGCTTGGAGGATTGTATCCTGTAGCTTGGAGGAATGTATCCTGCAGCTTGGAGGATTGTCTCCTGCAGCCTGGAGGATTGTATCCTGTAGCCTGGAGGATTGTATCCTGCAGCTTGGAGGATTGTCTCCTGTAGCCTGAAGGATTGTATCCTGTAGCCTGGAGGATTGTATCCTGCAGCTTGGAGGATTGTATCCTACCTTTTGCCTTTCTTCTAGACCGTCGTTGAGTGTGTCAGGAACTTGGGGAAGCTACTGACGTTTCTTTTTCGTCGTCGCAACGTATGAAAGCCTCTTCTACGTCCACATACGCCAAGAGCTGCTCTCTGGACAACTGGTGATATGAATTAATCATTAAGCTGGCCAAGAGTAAGGGCATAAGTCTTTTTTAAGTGATCGATGCCTTGGCATCATAGAAATAAGGGAGATTAACGTCTTCAAACTGTGCCTCGTGTACGTCTTGCTGTATATAAGTCATTTTACAACTTGGATAAATAACATAGTTTACGTTGAATTTCCACCGTTGCGAAGATAAGTGATTTACGTTTATGTCCTTTATCTCTCTGCTCCAGCTGCCTGGAGAAAGATCTCCAGGGGAGTATTTCTATCTGACAGGGAGACAGATTCCCCCTTATGGTCACCCCCAGCCCCGGGAGGAAGGGGAGAATAGCCTGCCACGGTCACAGACCATCTTCAGTGGGTCCCTTGGGAGGCTATTGCGTCGAGCCCCCTAGGATCCAAGACGAGCCACTGTCTGTTTTTAGTGTTAATGATGTGGTGATACTACGTGTCTCTTGTTGGGGAGGCGGGACGGCGGAGGAACAGCGGGGGTACATAGTGACAGCACTTGGATCCCGTTCCTCTATCGAGGATCAAAGTATTGAAATTTGTATCGAAATGGATGGCGGGGTGGCGGAGGGAGTGTTGCCTTGGCTGAAGCCTCGAGATGGTGAGGGGATGTGATCCGTGAGGGAGGGAAATGGGTACAATGAGAGAGAGAGAAAGAGCTAGAAATAGATTGGAATAGAAACGAAAGAAGAGAGACACCAAGATATGCTGTGGAGGGGAAGAAAGTTCGACGCGGGAGAGGAGCCTAACTCACGGGGTCAAGTCAGTCAATGGTAGTGATGGGGGGCGAGATTGGTGTGGCAGGGGGCAGTGTTGCGGCGGATCTGTGGTGACCATCAACTGGGGTTATGGCCTATCATCCACGCCTCATTGACTGGCCCGTGGTCAGGCCGGCCCACGGGAGGTGCTCCACCCCTGGCCTAGGGAACCCGGAGTCTCGGAGACCTTCCAGCGCTGATCTTCGTTGTTCTGCTTCTGTAGACCTCCTGTAATAAGGCTTCGCTAGACCTGTTTCCTTCGCCTTCCAAAGCACTCAGCCCCTCCCTCTCTTACTGCCATATACCAATGCTGTCTTCAGTGTCTAAACTCCTTGAAAAACTGATCCACAACAGAATTCGCCCAAAATAGTCCACACCCGCCAACAAAGCACGGCTTTCAGACCCAGTCACTCTCCTGCCTCACTTCTTACATACCTCACACAATACATCCTGTAGGGCTTCAGCCAACCACAAGCCCTTCATGCTTAGTATTAGTGGCAATAGACACCACCAAAGCCCTCGACACCGTACCCTAGCACATCCTCACACAGAAGTTACTTGACACCACCTTCCCACAATAGTGATCACAAATGGTTCGCCAAATTAATATCTGTCCGCCAAGCTAGGGTCACTCTCCTCCAAAATCCTCAAGCTCTTAAATGGGGTTCTCAAGGAACGGTTCTTTCTGTAGTCTCTCCCAGTCTCTTCCAACATGACCTCCAACAACTTTATATACAGACCTCGGTGTTCAAAGTCCTTCCACATGCGGATGAACACACAATGACAGCACCCTGACACAGCCGAAGCAACAACTAACATATAACATTACGTAAAGCAGTTTGGATACTGGCTTATCCTGAATAGAATTGGCGCACCACCACAGAAATCTACAGTTACCTTCTTAACTCCTAAAGGAGATTAATCCCACTTTTATCCTCTCATCATCCTGGATGATCAACCACTCCCACTCACCATCCTCCCATCATCCTGGATGATCAACCACTCCCACTCACCAAAACTCCATCACTACTGGGTGTCGCATATGACACACATGTGGCGTTCATTCCTCACATCACAAACTTCAACACAGAAACCATTATGAAACTGAACGCCCTCAAGACACTTGCTGGTGCCAGATTTGAACAAGAAAAAAGGATCGATCCTTATGTGTTGTTCCCTTCGAACAATACATCCTCTCCACCCTCAGCCCCACCTCACCTGCTTGGTCGTCCACCATGTCCACAGCAAATATATCAAAGATGCAATTACACAAAACAAAGCGCTCGGAACAATCACTGGATATTTGGCCACCACAAACATTCGACATCTGCTTAACAAATAATGAATACCTCCTGTACATATTCCTTGCGATATCCTGGGCACTGAACTCTTTCCAATAGCCTTAGATCCCTTCCATCATAACATAACTAACCACCAACTTACCTAACTCCCCTCTTGCGGCAATCACGACATTGATAATACAAATACGCAACGAAATGATCCAACAATTGTTAAATATTCGCCTTTCCAAACCAGTCCATTAAAGATACGCCCACCTGAAACTACAACCCCAGAGCATGTACGAGTTGCTCTTTCTTGTCCACTTTCTGGACACCACTCATCCTTACAGCACTGCAAGCATATCAACATATCACGAGACCCCCTCACCTCACCCTCACCTGCCTCACGCTCAAGTTGCAACTCCCAAACTGACGACACTGAAAACTCTCGCTTCTGTTGTCCTCGCTATAGGAAACACACACACACACACACACACACACACACACATACATCACCACATTTCTTGACCTGTGGTCCCGCCTGATGAACTCCATAGAAGGGAATTCTAGGGTACAAAGGTAAAGGTTTACCTAGTCAGAGGTGGACAGTGGTATCAAATTTTCGGTCGCTTGAATTGTAAAAGTTCCTTAACGTATGAACTGAATTTCTGACTGTATTTGTACCAAATTCACATAATTATCCGGGGAAATGATGACACAAAACACGGGTCAGTTATTACTTTTCAAATCAACTGAAAATGTATTAATGACGTCCGTTTGATAGACCACGCAGTACACGGCTGCGTCACATGATTACTGTGTGACCGATGGCACCTCCAGCCAGAGTGGGCCGTTTGACTCCTTCTTTCCCCAACACCTCGCTTTGGAACACTCTACCCTCTCATGTCTTCTCCAACAACTATGACCTGACAGTTTTTAAAGACAGGTTCTTCACTTCCTTTAAAATTCGTGAATACTTTCCCTTGTCTCTTCTTTTTTCCCTTCATTAACCTCCCTATGTGTTTCAGCTAAGGCCCGTGACTGGAGCCTCCAACGTAAACAAAACAAAAAGGAATGGAAAATAGTGATTGCTGAGATGAATACTGAAGATATTATACAAGAATTACTCTTGATAAACTACTGAATGAGACTTGTATGAAACTAAAACAGAATGATCGAACAACAACAGAGAGAGAGAGAGAGAGAGAGAGACGGAGGGACACAAGCAGCGTGTGTTGTGAGTGTTCCCTCCGCCTCGGGTCGGTACATATTCACCAGGCCACGCGCCCACCGCTTGATTTAGGCATTACTTATTTACCCGCGCTCCTCCCAGGGGCAGAGCAAACGGCCATTACGATTTCATACGCGCAGGTGGGCAAGCGCAGGTGCTTAATAGCACGGTCGTCGCATCAATAAAGGATAATGAGTTTTGCCAACGCGAACCAACGATGGGAAACTGTCTGGTCTAACGACCTGGGCTGGGAGTGTGGCTGTGGAGTATATGTATGTGTGTGTGTTACGTACAGACACACACACACACACACACACACAACCTGCCCACGAGCACGTTAACCTCAGCCTTCATTGTGCATAGGTAACCCAGGCTCTCCCGTGCACGCTGACCCAAGACGCGTGGTGCTACTCACAGCCGACGTAAGATTGCGATGAACAGCAAAGGTGTTGGATTCCTCTTTGCTTAGAAATGTATTTACTTTAAACTGTGTCAGGGGCAAAGGGTCTCTGTGCCATGCACAAGTTGTTTTTTTTTGCGTTGATGAACAGCAAAGGCGTTGGATTCTTCTTTGCTTAGAATTCTATTTACTTTAAACTGTCAGGGACAAAGGTTCTCTTGTGCCATTCACAAGTGTTTTGCGTCGTGCTCAATTCGTCTGCGTCACGCGCGCAACCTTTCTGTGTCATGCACATGCTTTGTCATGCACAAACTACCTTTGCTCACGCTGCCTGCGACATGCACAAGCTGTGTTTGTTACGCACAAGCTGCCTGCGTCTTACATAAACTGCTTGCGTCACGCAAAAAAACGCCTGCGTCGCCTGTGAACCACCAGTACCAAGAAACAGTTTGTGTAAAACCGACTTTACCGTCACCAAGAAACTGCTTCGCTACTTACAAACTGTCATGATCCACAGCGTTGCGGCTACTGTGCCACAAACTGTCACGTGTAAACTGCCAGTATGAGGCAGGAGAGAGACAGTTTAAGTTCCTGCTCCTGATCTCCTCCATGTTTCATGATCTGACGGGACACGACACCAGGCTCCCCCAGACACTGACGGACACGACACCAGGCCCCCCCCAGACACTGACGGGACACACTAGGCCCCCCCAGACACTGACGGGGCATGGCGAGTGAGGGGAGAGTGAGGGCTGGTGTGTTTGGGGAGAGTGAGGGGTGATATGTTGAGGAGGGTGAAGGTTGGTGTGTTGGGGAGAGTAGGGAGTGGTATGTTGTGGAGAGAGAGAGAGAGGGGAGGTATATAGAGGAGGGTGAGGGGGAGATGATCTGGGGAGAGTCAGGTGAGGTATGTTGGGGAATGCGTATGTTGGGAGAGTGTGGGGAGGCATGTTGGGAGAGTGTGAGGAGGCATGTTGGGAGAGTGTGGGGAGGCATGTTGGGAGAGTGTGGGGAGGCATGTTGGGAGAGTGTGGGGAGGCATGTTGGGAGAGTGTGGGGAGGCATGTTGGGAGAGTGTGGGGAGGCATGTTGGGAGAGTGTGGGGGAGAAATGAGAGTTTCTTCGGGTAATTTAGTACTGTGTAGGCTGTGGGAGAGTGTGTGAGGTGGGGTAGGAGAGAGCCCACCACGGTGAGGGGCTCCAGCGCTATGAGGGGCCCCCGCACGGTAAGGGCCCCAGCGCGATGAGGGGCCCCAGCATGGTGAGGGGCCCCAGCAGGGTGAGGGGCCCCAGCATGGTGAGGAGCCCCAACACAGTAAGGGCCCCAGTGCGGAGAGGAGCCCTAGCACGGTGAAGGGGCCCCAGCATGGTGAGGAGCCCCAGCATGGCGAGGAGCCCCAGCAGGGTGAGGGGCCCCAGCACGGTGAGGGGGGGCCCCAGAACGGTGAGGGCCCCAGCACGGTAAGGGCCCCCAGCGATAGCACTGAGAGAGGATGAAAGAGACCAGTGTTGCAACCACTCCGGGCAGGGTAGACAGCCCAGCCCAGGCGAGGACCGCTGGATTAGTGGTGCTGCTGCCGGGAGCAGGACACAGAGCCCTGCCTGGCATAGTCCTGGCTAGAAGCTGTGCCACGACTGCCAGGCTTGCTATGTCGCACCACTCGCCTGATCTGTGCTACAGACGGTCTTTCTATGCCATCCTTGTTGCTTCAGGTCACTTGTCTGATCCCCCATACCACAGACAGCGATGTCTTCACCAGGTCTGTGCAGCTTGGCACAGACGGGCCTCCTGTGGGATGTGGGCATGGCGTTCGTGCCTTCCCTAGAGGCACTCTGTGTTCTCCCTTGTTGGCTGTCTCATGGCAGACTCGTACCACTGTGTTCAGTGGCACCAGGTCCCCAGCCACGCCCTAGCTGAAGGGTGGAAGTCGTGGAAGTTTAGGAAGCGTTAAAAGACAGGGTGCGGACATTTCCTGCAGAATTAGGGAGAGGAAGAAGAGGAATTTATGGGGGAAGTGGTCCTTGAAAGTGAGGGAGGTAAGGGTGGGCAGAGGAGTGAGAGTAGAGAAGGAGGGAGGGAGGGAAGATGTGTGCCCCTGGGAGAGCAGAGGGAGGGAGGGAAGATGTGTGCCCCTGGGAGAGTAAGGTGAGTAGAGAGGAGGAGCGTGTGGGGATACATGTGGGATGGGGAAGATGGGAGAGAAGTGAGGTCGATCGAAAACACCCAAACAGATGAAATACAGACGACCAGCATCTACGACATGACATAAAATCCGATTTACTTATGTTTAGGGGAAGCAGCACACACGGATGCATACACAGCGTTGCTGACCATGATTCACGGACGGGCCCACCTGGGGTCGAATCCTTGGCGTGGCAGTCGACCCATCACCAACCCAGCTGTTCGTCCTTCCCTCTGGGTTGTCGATGAGGGAACGCTTGGCTTAGGCTGGGTTTTATATATATATATATATATATATATATATATATATATATATATATATATATATATATATATATATGAGTAAAGATACGGTATTTATAAAAGGGTAAGAGACGGTCAACACTGATATAAAACTCCTCCCGTAACACACACACAGTAATCACAAACGTACACACACACACACACACTTAGTCTTTAGGGGGTATATAAATACGACAATACAAATACATATTCAACCAACTACTCGCATACATGGCTACACCATTCATCTTTACATTCTCTATAACTCTCCTCTGTTCTCTCACTCTACCCTGCCTACTCAGCCTCTTCTCCTTCCATCTAATCATAACAGAAAACAGAAAATATTAAGGGGAGGGAGTGAGTTAGTGAGGGTGGGGAGGAAGCGACAGACGAGAGTCAGCAGGACGACCTGAGTCAGCAGCTACCCCGTCAGGCTGCCCACCGGCTACATCCTCACCCTCGACAACGCTGCCAACACGTCTCTATTGATTCACCCACGACCAAACACCTTGTAATTACACGTGAATTTGGTGGTAATACCTCGGGTGTAGATGGTAGGAAAATGCGACCCTCACGAGTGTTACACGATATGATATTCTGGCAGCGAAGATCACAAGAAAAAAGTTTTTAATGATATCATTTGGATTATAACCATTACTGTATATATATATATATATATATATATATATATATATATATATATATATATATATATATATATATATATATATATATAAACTACCTTGCGTTGGTGCTAATGGCTATCAAATCAAATAACGGGACTTTTCAAAACACTTACATTTCACACCAAATCTTGACCTTAATTTTACGAGACTGTCGACTTGCCTGGGTGTCTATTAGGCTTCGCTACTATACCAGCTGGGACGGCACAGTTGGCGGAAGGAAATGAACGCCATAGAGACGGATGATATTTCCTGTCAGTGATATACGACGAGGAAAAAAAAGAAATACCTTATCTAAAAGTCGTGTGTGTCTTTGCGATTGTCTTCCAGTTGTATATATATATATGGTCTTCCTGTTCCTGTCGGGGGTAATGGGTCCGTCTGAGGGTTGTGTGTGAGCCTGTGGTCCTGTGGCATTAGTTAGAACTTTGTCTGGATGTGAAGGTCGAATCTGTATTGCTCCTGGAGTTCTTGTTAAGTACTGGATTATCTGAGGGTCGTGTCCCTGAGTCTTTCTTGAGCTGGTGATGATATGGTGTGTGTGTGGGTGAGGACGGGAGAGAGTGTGGAGGCTACAGACCATGGTGGTGGAGGCGCCTCACCACCACAGGGTAATGCTCGCCACCACGCCACACTCACGTCTCCAGTCAGACTGCTGAATGTGTCTCCATCAGCTCGTCAGATGATGAGCGCTTTGGTTATCATCTTCCTCCCATTACGAGAAGTGTGTGTGTGTGTGTGTGTGTGTGTGTGTGTGTGTGTGTGTGTGTGTGTGTGTGTATCATCCCTATGTCATTATCTGCACGATACATGTAGGAAGTTCTATCTGTGGGGCCCATTCTTAAACCTTCCTTATCAGAATATATTTTGTTTCCATATTCTGGAACTGCATTTTCTCTACTTAATTTGTTCCGTCCATTCAATATTCTCTCACTAGCAATACGTCTATTTTCTCTACATCAATACTCATTTTTATTGCACAGTTTCTTGTTATTTTTCTGGTTGTTATCTGCCAACTTCAAACAACTGTTCCATATCGTCACTGCCGAACTGGTTCATATGTTGCTCTGTTCATCCTGGTACAGTCCTTGTTGTCCACCGCTGGACCAATAGTAGCAAGTCTGGCTCTCCTCCGCTGGGGAGACCAGACTGACGATGTGTATCCTGATTTAGGTTTAACATTTGCCGTGAATTTTTAACCGAAAGTCTTTATTCGTGAACTTGAATGTGCTATAGATATTATTTTTAAAGTCTCCGATCACAGAGGAAGGTCCTCCTCGAGGCCAGAGGTTGAATAATGCTTAAAAAAAGGGGGGGGGGGGGGGAAAGAAACTAAGGAACAAAAATTGCAGAATATCTTTTAAGTCCTTTTGAGGAGTTGGCAAACTTGCCTTTTAGAAAGGGGGGCTAGTCCTAGTTGTTAGAGGGGAAAAAATGAGTTGGTAAAGAGTTCCACATCTTTGCCAGGAAAAAATGGAACACAGAACCGCCCCGGATGAGAGCAATACCTGACGCAAGGACGAATCGGTTCTTTGTACTTTCGGAATACCTGTCTTGAAGAGAAGAATACATAACCCCTGAACTGGATTTCCAGTTTCTTTGAAGTAGATCCAGCCATGTGTGGATCATTGGATGTCTTGTATATACATTGGATGTTAAGGCGGCTTCTCCGTTGACTGGTGGGATAACAGAGCTATCACAGAAGGAAAACAACCCCTTATTCCTTCGTTTTCTGAGATCATTACCCGACTATTGGCATCATAAAATTTCCAGAAACGGCCATAATACTTGCCCATATATCCTCCGTAAAATTTCTTTAACATACTATATGGTTCCAGAAATTATTTATATAGCTTTATATAGTTTATATAGTTTGGTGTTCCCTTACATTTCCAGTTATGTCTTCTTCAGCCACATCGCTCCGAAAACACTGCGTGATCACAAGTGGAGCATCGTTTCTGATGTTTTCTTTTTCTAGAATTTTTTTTTTGTAATGATTTTATCAAATATTAATGAGGTTCCAACCTTCCTCACCAACCAATACAGAATACTCTCCGGGATATACTGTAAAAACTGTCTCCATGAGTCTGTCTTCCATGTGGATCTTAGTGTTCGTAGCTGACCTGGTGGCCAAGATTCCTCATTAATGGAGCTTTCACATCACCGTTTTGAGTTCCATTTTGGTCTGTGACAGGAGTGGATCTTTTGCATTTTTCTATTATACTTCGATATAAGATTCTGTCTAATTTAAGGGTGATGTGAGCGCATATCACATATTCTCTGTTATATGGTATCCCACGTCATCTCACTGACATAAATAAATTTTTGCCACTAAAGATGCAAATTTCACAAGAAATTGTGGAGTGCGCGGGACAGTGTGGCGCGGCAGCATGAGACGTGAGGATGTTGTATGACGCAGCTTGGACTCGTCGCAGACGCTCATATCTTTAGAAAGGTTGGATTCAAGGACGAACAAGTTTAGCTAACCGTGAAAACTGACGTGGCTGATTAGGCACATCCGTACTCAGAAAGAAATGCGGAGAAATATATAATACAGACTAATAGGATGAGATATGTAGAAAGACTGGTAGAGGTTGGTACGGAGGGACACAAGGAGGCGCGTATAGACCTGATTCCTCTCTCCCTCTGGTTGTAAGCAAGAGCCTGGGGCGCGGAACAAGGGTGGGGGACTAATGGGCGACATTTAGGCGATGTTAGGGCAGCGTATCGTCTGGCCATTGTCGCCCACCAGACAATTATCGGGCGGCCGCCGCGGGACAGTGTTGCCAACCCCACGTAGCCTATCGCGCTCTTCTCGCACACACACCCACACACACTCAGAAACACTCACACTCATAACACGCACCTAAACGCTCACACACTCATTACCGTTTGCAAACACAGACTCACACGCACTTAGATACTTAGATTCTCATGGAGATAGGGAGTCATAGAGACTAAAATTCCGAGAGCATATAGAAAACTTCCGGCATCATATGTCACTAAGTAGACGGGAGGAAGAGGGGCTGACACGCCATCACTGCGATACTTAACTACACGCATAATAACATAGAAGTATAGAGCATCAAATATCACATATACTACTAGGAAAAAGTGATCACGCCGTGCTTGAATATTTTAGCTTGGTTAGTGAGGACAAAGAAGGATCAGAGAGAACATAAGACTCACAGATGAGGCGCAGTTTACGAAAGTACCCAGTGTTAAACCATTTCTCCGGAGACAAAGTGGCAGAAGGAATTTCATAGTCAGAATATGGAACGCTGTTATGGGAGATCTTGTGATATGTCGAGGATGGAATATGGGTACAACCTTGGCAGTTTAGAGAAAGAAAAGGCAGGAAAGGGAAGATATGGTTTGATAAAAGATGTAAGAAACAGAATAGCATAGCGATGCACTAAGAAGATAAAGACACTCGATGTATGAAGGATACAGGAGAACGAGGAATGAGTACAACACGGTAAGGAAGGAGGAAGAGAGAAACTCAGAAGACAAACTGTGATGACCCAAAACTATTCTATACATATACTTGGAGAAAATTGCTGAATAAAAAAGACTTACTTAGGTTGACGAATTCAGAGGTATGGATTTTGAAAAGATAATGTACGAGGAACTGATTGACGAAGTTAAAGAATGTATTCAGAATGAAGGATGATGTGTCCGCAGCACTTGTGTGATAAGATGAAGAGGACATGAAGAATATTGTTAGAAAAGACATAAGTAAGCTACTGGAGGGTCTCGATCCATATAGGTCTCATTTTTCTGATAAAGTCTTTCCATATATGTTCAAGGAGCGTGCAGAAACTCTGGGCGTGTCGCTGGAAATGATGAAAACAGTCCCTGAAGGGAAGAATGGCGCCAAAGGAGTGGAAAAACCTATTTTTCAGTAAAGGGGTCGAGAAATTGCACCATATTACATAATGGCGTTTCTGAATGAGGGTGGTCTGTAAAACCCTGGGAGGTAATCAAAAAGCGAATGGATGATTACACGAGAAGAATGAATTACCTAAATGACAGATAACATAAATTTAGAGCATAGACGTCATGCGAGATGAATTTCGGACTTCTAAGAGAGAGTGAGCTCCGTTTGAGACAAAATAGATGCATGAGTGAATCGTGCCGCCTTGGATTTCAAGAGGGCAGTTGACGCTGTCCTACGTAGGAGGCTGACAGAGGAAGTAGATTTTGAGGGAAGCGTAAGGGAAGAACCACATCAATGGACCGGAAGTTACGGTAGTGGAATGGAAGAGAAGTGACGTCAAAAGGACATTTGCCAAGTGGCTTGATTTTCCCATTGACAGGATACAGTACTCAGTCATGATCTATGTTCATGAGAACAGAACTGGATCTGTTTGTGATATGAAGGTCATACGAGATATAAAGAATGTTGGGGATTGACATGGTTGATGAAGTCTAACCCAAGTAGATATAATGATAATGGGACACTGGAATGAAGGTCTTGATATTACTATAACCCACACTTTGTCTGGTCAGAACAGGAGGTCACGAGAGGAGAGATGGAAGCAAGACTCTTTGCTTGTTCATTTCAAGTGTATGGATGCGATATTTATATGTCTGTCACCCTAAATCAGAATATGTATCTCAAGTTTGATCACCTCACTTCAGGAAGCATAAAAATCTAAAATAGGACCAGAAGAGGTTCAACAAAGATGGTATCTGAAATAAGAGAGCTGAGTTATAGGGGAGGTTAGAGGGTATAAAGTTGGCTACTTTGAAGAAAAAAAAATGAGACGAGTGTATCCTTCAAGTTTCTAAAGTGATTTGATAAAGTCAAAAGTGAGCTGTTCCTTGAAAGATACAAGGCAAGAGGGACTAGAGAAAGCAGGAAATTGAGCAAGGGGGTCTGATAGAAAAGATGGGATGACACTGTGAATCGAGATAGCACGCTGGTGCAGAGTTGTGTGATAGTGAAGAAAGTATAAAAGTTGTGCCTTCACGAATGTAAAACTCCCTCCCTATGCTCTACATAGAACCTGAGAGGATTGTGCTCGCATCACAATGTGAGCACGTACATACTCAGGCTTGCCTACAACATGAAACATAGCTATCGCACCAGCGTACGATAATTCTGGTGAATGTTGTCGATCGCAATATCTTTCTTCATCACAGCAGTGCTTGCCGTATACGGTCATGGCATTTGAATCACTGCTGATCACCGTACGTAACAGTGACTTAGTTCATCCTTAATGTGTCTGGCCGTCACATGATGGTCTGAGGGTTCAAAAGACTTGAGAGAATAAGTTTGTCTTCCTGGTTCTTAGAACTTGATGTTTATAATGTTACATTAGGGTCAGCCCGTATCAAAATTACTGGGAACGACCACACACACACACACACACACACACACACACACACACACACACACACACACACACACACGAACACACGAACAAAACAACCAAACACAACTACACATCTCACTACCTCTAACAACTACACTTTTCACAACCGTACCACCACAAACGACAACCCCCACCAAACGACCGTACCGCCACAAGCGACATGACAAACGAGTGTTCAATACGAGTCTGAAAAATGGGGTTACCTCATGATGAATGAAGACATTCCCTTCTATAACCTCCCCATAGCATGGCATCAAGACTGACTGGCCCCAGGGGTGTGTTCTGTGGTTATCGTACCATACATTATACACGTCAGGGACACCTGTGGGTGACAGGTGTGATACGTCAACAGAACTACTGATTGTGGGGGTGGGACAATAGGCAGTGATGGCAACACTGGCAGTGACACAAAGCCTTCAGGCGGCCACTGTGGCCACGGGATGATGTCTGGGCCACGGTGGCCACGGGATGATGTCTGGGCCACTCTGGTCGCGGGCTGATGTCTGGGCCACTGTGGCCGCGGGATGATGTCTGGGCCACTGTGGCCACGGGGTGATGTCTGGGCCACTGTGGTCACGAGCTGATGTATGGGCCACTATGGCCACGGGTTGATGGCTGGGCAAACTCGTGTCATGGGTTTAGAGTTGGCCACTGACATGCTGTCGAATATTACATGAGCGTTTTGCTGTTGCTGTTTGGTGCAGCTGTTGTGACGGTTGCCGTCAGTCCAACTGTTGTGACAGTTGCCGTTGTTGTACTGATGAGCTGGGTTGTGGCTGATGAGCTAAGATGCTGCTGATAGGCTGAGCAACTGCTGATGGGCCGGATTACTGCTGATGGCCTGGCCTGATGATAGTCTGGGCTGCTTCTGATGGGCAGGGCTGCTTCTGATGGGCCGGGCTGCTTCTGATGGACTGGGCTGCTTCTGATGGGCCGGGCTGCTGCTGATGGGCCGGGCTGCTTCTGATGGGTTGGGCTGCTTTTGATGGGCAGGGCTGCTTCTGATGGGCCGGGCTGCTTCTGATGGACTGGGCTGCTTCTGATGGGTTGGGCTGCTGCTGGAGGGTAACTGAGGACAAGTGACGAGGTGGAGGAGGAATGAGGAACTCATCAGCCAGGGGAGGGACCACTACTCT
Organism: Panulirus ornatus; assembly: GCF_036320965.1. Taxonomy (NCBI): domain Eukaryota; kingdom Metazoa; phylum Arthropoda; class Malacostraca; order Decapoda; family Palinuridae; genus Panulirus; species Panulirus ornatus. The sequence goes on from NC_092264.1 coordinate 16,064,646, forward strand.
CACCAGCCAGGGGAGGGACCACCACTCTCACCAGCCAGGGGAGGGACCACCACTCTCACCACCCTGGGAGGGACCACTACTCTCACCAGCCAGGGGAGGGACCACCACTCTCACCAGCCAGGGAGGGACCACCACTCTCACCAGCCAGGGGAGGGACCACCACTCTCACCACCCTGGGAGGGACCACTACTCTCACCAGCCAGGGGAGGGACCACCACTCTCACCAGCCAGGGAGGGACCATCCTATTGAAACGTGAATGTCGGGACCCTGAGAGTTAGTAACACTGCCACTGGGGTGTGTGGCCGGGAGAGAAAGAGAGAGTGTGTATGTGAAAGAAAGTTTGCTCGAAAGAAAGAAGAGTAAAAGAATGAAAGCAGTTGTGGGGGGAGAATGAAAAGAGGGAAATGAGGAGAAGAGAGAGATGTATGGGAACATAACAGGCACTGTAAACGAATGATGAGTTCTTGTGTACCAGTGCATGGGAAGCGAGGCTGGTGACACGTATGTATATATATATATATATATATATATATATATATATATATATATATATATATACGAACACAATGCATAGGAACGCGCACCTTCATAGAACATACATACCTCCAACAGCTAGGATCGAACCCGGGACTCCTATGTGTGTGTGTGTGTGTGTGTGTGTGTGTGTGTGTGTGTGTGTGTGTGTGTGTTCATTTTCGTAATATCTGCATAACGGGCCACGTTAGTAACAGGAAGCTCGGAGACCTCCACCCTCTCGTCTGCTTAACTCCCCTGAATACAAATCTACCATTTGTATATTTACGACACACTAGACGTCGAGGTGGTAAACATTGTACCTGGCGACAGCGGGAGGACTTTACCAAACATTAGGGGAAACATGAGCCTTTGATATGCTCGTGAGACTGAAGGAAAACGTAGCTCTGAACGTAGTAAGTCCCATAAAGCCTAGTATAGACAACCTCACGTATGTAGTAGCTCTGAACGTACTGTGAACGTAGTAAGTCCCATAAAACCTCACGTATGTAAAAGGACGCACGTCTAGTTTGGGAAAACGGCGATTTCGAGTCGATGGTTCAGGGGAGAGTGTCAGGGTAAGCGCCCGCTCGGGAGGTGGCAGGAGCGGCGTAGACACCACTAGAGCTATTGTATCTGAGGCCATCGGTGTGGGAGGGAGGGTACGGTGCACTGCCAGGCGCTACAAATACTTCACTTGTCATCGTAGTTGTATCTTTGATAATGATAACCCAGGAAACTCAACCAGGTGTTCAGTATTGTTCACCCAAGTGACTATGTATCTTTGATAATGATAACCCAGGAAACTCAACCAGGTGTTCAGTATTGTTCACCCAAGTGACCGTGTTACTCTCCCCATCACCTGATGTTACACCGGGAGTGAACAGTGTGGTGAGCAAGCCTCGGTGACGCTAGCGCCGAACACCTGCCGTGACAGTGATTTACGACTTAGTAATTCTTACTTGTGCAGGTAACGAACGTACTGGTCGTCGGCCACGCTGGCATTCCCCTCTTCGATGTTCCAATGTTACGAGGGAAATATAAAAATGTATTTTTTTTTTCTATTACGAAGTAGAAACAATAATATAGCAAAAAAAACGTTTATAAGAATTACTTGGAATTTAAAAATGCCACTTTTTTTTTGTTAGATCACAGGAATATAGCAAAAATACTGGACAACTAAATGACATCTGCTTAATATTTTCTTATGTTGAAGGCTCCAGTCAAGGACAAAATTCCACATCGTGGCCGAGTCTAAATTGAAATCTAGGGAGAGTTATGAAAGGAAAAAGAAAAGACAAGGGAAAGTATTTACGAATTTTGGAGAAAGTGTGAAAACTTGTCTTATACAATGTGCCACGTCGTAGTTACTGGGAAAGACATGAGAAGGTAAAGAGTTCCAAAGTTTCGACGTGTAGGGAAAGAAGCAGGTATCAAAACGGTCCACCCTTGAGTTGCTCATGACCACACATCGATCATGTGACGTAGCAGCTTGCCATATATGATAAAAGTCGTGATTTATTGACAACTTGCATGATGCATTCAGGGCCAGAGAGAATGAGATATCTCATAGCCTTCAAAACATCCCAACATTCAGGTTGCGCACTTAATTTGGAGAATCATATTTCATTTTCTTACGACTTTGAGATTCACTAGAAACGTAGAATATCTCTCTATTCCCTCTAGCCATCACAATGACTCCATTCCTAATTCACTGATATGGATTAGGTAAACGCAGTTACCGCAACATCACACACACAGCCCATCGTGTTAGTCATATACTTCCACAACCTATAAAATTCCTTCTTTTGTCACTTATTAAATCTACTCGTCAAGTGGGACCAGTGATCTGAAATAGACCTGAGCCTCACCTTTTCCACTCACTGCATCCGTCGATTTCTCATATGGTCAACCTCTCCTCCTCATTGTACCCTCCGCATTACGTCCTCTTGACCAGCCTTCTTCATCTACTACCGAGTCCTCACTGTCCCACGAGTTTCATCTAGGCGCCTTACTAATCTCCCATCCCCCTGATCCCAAACGTAGTCCGCAGATTATCCATCTCTCCTGCTCTTATATCTGCTCACCTACGGTAACTTAACGTACCTCAGCGATGGGACGAAGTCTCTCCTTCACGTAAACTTCCTCCAGATTCTATTTATAATTTTCCCGACGAATATAAGGTTAAAGAAGCAAGTTATTTTCCCTCATGCAAGAGGTGGCCATGTGTAGTGTATGGATACACACAGAGGGGCCCAGAGAAGCAGCAGGAGGGATGGAGGGAAAGAGAGAGGGACGGATGGAGGGAAGGAGGGAGGGAGGGATGGAGGGAAGGAGGCCAGACAACAACAATAAAATCCCTGTAGGCCAGCACCAGCCTGGCGGTAATGGCCCAGGCTTCGCTTCCAATTTAGAGACGAAATGTTTACTGCTGGCGGGGCTTCTGACCTTAGGGCCTTTGCTGGAGGGGCTTCTGACCTTAGGGCCTTTGTTGGAGGGGCTTCTGACCTTAGAGCCTCTGCTGGAGGGGCTCCTGACCTTAGGGCCTTTGCTGGAGGGGCTTCTGACCTTAGGGCCTCTGCTAGAGGGGCTTCTGACGTTTGGATCTTTGCTTAAGGGGGCTTCTGACATTCGTCTTTGCCGGATGGGCTTCTGACCTTAGGGCCTCTTCTGGAGGGGCTTCTGACCTTAGGGCCTCTGGTGGTGGGACTTCTAACCTTAAGACCTTTACTGGCGGGATTTCTGACCTTAGGGCTTCTGGTGGAGGGGCTTCTAACCTTAGAGCCTCGATAGACGGCTATTACGGCGACTCTGCCCCTACGTGTAGGCCTGAGTGGTCAAGTCTTCCAACACTTAGGACCCTGCCCAGACTGCCCATCGACTCCTAGACTCCACGTCGACCTACAAGTTCAACGGTCCCCGAAGCCTCCTGACCAGAGACAAGCCTACCACCCACTACCAAGTTACCGTGAAGCGCCTGAGCCAGCCAGACTGTTCCCCGACAGTCGTAGTCCCTGACCAGACAGTTCCCTACCAGTCGTAGCCCCATGTACCAGACAAGTTCCCAACAGTCGTAGCCCTGACCAACAGCAACAGCTTCCCTACACATTTCGTAGCCCCTGACCAGAGACTGTGACCACCACCAAGTCGTAGCCCCTGACCAGACTGTTCCCACCAGTCGTAGCCCCTGACCAGACACATCCTCGACGGCCGTAGTCCCTGACGAAGCAATTACTCAGGACTGGTCGGGGGCCCCGGACGGCCTCACCAGGGGTGCCTATTCTTCAGCAGACCCGATGGTAAATCTCCGGACACTGTGCACTAACGTGTCAGGAGCCGCGGAAAATTGCCTCGTTTATTTGTTGGGAGGCCAAAACCTCCCCCTTCCCCCTCCACCCCCGTCATCCCCCCTCCTCCCCCCCTCCTCTCCCCCTCCTAGGTCAAACCTTCCCCCCCCCCTCACCATTACCTCCATATAACACCCCCCACACACACACACTGCTCCCCCAACCCCACCCTCCACTACCCTGACCCCCCGAGCGTCTCCACCTCCCCGGGCCTTCTTCAAGCAGCGTTGCCAACCCTCCTCCATTCTCACTCACTCCCACCGTTACTGCTTGTTCTTCGTCTCTTCTTTATTCCCCGTGACTCGCTCGTATCATTCTAATTTCCAATCTCCTCCTGTTATACTGTAACTTGTGTATCATCGCTTTACTTTATTCTACTTCCTGCGCTAATCAGTCAGTGACGTTTCATTGCATTTTCCCTGCTGTAGGTAAACTTAGGTGCACACACACACACACATACACACACACACACACACACACACACACACACACACACACACACACACACACACACACACACATAAATACAGTCACACACACACACACACACACACACACACATAAATACAGTCACACACACACACACACAGTCACTCACACACACTTTATCTATTATGGTTTAGATAAGACCATCTGTTTACTATCTGTGACCTGTGTACCATCTGTGTATCCTAAGAATTGAAATCATATCAAGAGGCCAAGGGTAGAATTCTGGTGTGAAGCAAGTGTCTTACGAGAGATGATGGAACATTTCTTGTAGGATTTTGATACTGAAATATTTCCATAAACTGAAAATGGATTCAATTTTGATATGTTTCCGCAGACTGCATATGTTGTATAAGGTTTCGACAGTGATGTATTTCCATAGACTGCAAATGTATTTGGTTTTGATATCGATATATTTCCACAGACTGTAAATGTATTAGGATTTGATACTGATGCATTTCCATGGACTGTAAATGTATTAGTTTGATATTGATATATACTTATACGCTGCACACTTACTAAATTTTGATAGTGATATACTTTCATAGACTGTATGAAAGTCTGATGATGTCGTATTTCCACTGACTGCAAATTTATGAAATGTTGAAACTGATGTATTTCCGTAGACTGTAATAGATCTTGATATTCATATAATTTCATACACCGTAAATGTACTATATTTCAATATCTATATAATTCAATGGACTGTATATGCATTAGCTTTCAGGATTGAAACGGTAGTCAAAGCGTCACTGTGTACCAGTGTGTCCCTGTCAGACAACACAATAAATTATTTTGCCCTGATCTTTTTTTCTCTTTATTTACCCAGCTGTTGCATACCATCATGACTCACCAGCCCTCTGCCGCCCCCGCTCACTCCTCTCCCTCACTCTCACTTCTCCCTCGCACTTGCCTCACACCCACCCTCACAACACCTCATGAAGCATTGTGAGGACTGGACGTGTCTACCGCCTCACAGGAGGCGAGATATCTGTCTCTGGATCGACCATGGTTGAGGTTTACAATTGATCGAGCCAATTTGGCGTCCACAAAAAAAGCAAATTTGAAGTTCCTTCACTGCGTTCGGTGTGGACCAGGTAACAGGGCTACGATCAGATGTCTCAGTCTGTTAATGACTTCCTTACCACAGGCAGGTCAGCCAAGGCTGGTGTTACTGGCGTCAAAAATAGTTCTCTGTAACAACTCTAACCTCTACAGGGTCCTCTGTAAACAACTCTATCCTCTACAAGGCTCTCCGTAACAAGGTAATTCGCTGAATTCGCCCTTCGAATAAAATCTTGTTACTTTCTGAGTTACAACACTTGAAATTCACCGACATTAGCCAGTGTTATGGGGAACTGAGAGGGGCGATTACCTCTCCAGTGAAGTGGGTATTATCTGTGATCACCTGTCCACCATCTGCCGTTCACCAGCCCGTCCCATTACCTCAAAATGAAGTACTTCACTACACCCAGTGACTTATAAATGAAACTTCGTATGTTCTTCAGTGAATTCGCCAAACCCCCAAGTCCTTCCCTCCAGCAATCGAAGTACTCCCCTGACTGGAAACTTAGATATGTTATTCAAACAGCGACGCCAAAAAGACCTTCATTATCTCGCCGAGTTTCGACCCACTGCCTTCATCACCCTGATCCCCAGGGCTTGGCATAATGAAGATCTCCTCTACCGCCCACTGCCATATCAGCTTCCCTAGTGTTTCCCTATGGGAACCGAGAGAGGCGGAAGACCGCTGTGGCTTCTCACTGTTGCTGACTTAACCAGAACCTTTGATCTAGTCATCCATAACAAAACCCCTCAACGAAGCCATCGGCCTTGGGTTGCGAAGCGTCATATACATGGCAGACTTCCTTACGAGCGTTGACAAGCTGTACGCTCCGGAGGGGGTCACCCAGTCCCTCACCTAGAGCGTCGCAGAGGAGAGAAAGATGGGTTCCTTGTGTTTCCTCTTCCCTATAACCGAGGCCCTTGACCGACAGGAGTATGTTTACCGTGCCAGTGATACGGTGACAAAAGCTCTCCCAAATATATATCGCGGTACAGAACACCCTTCACGGCCACCAGGACTGGATCAAGGTTGACCACCTCGCCTTCAACCATACCACAAGGCCCAAGTCCCCTTCCCCCTCCAGATTGTGTAGTCCACCAAGCTTCTCTATATCACTTGGACGATAAACAGAGCGAGGAGGGAACACATCTGCCTCATCATCAAATCTCCCACGTAGGTTTATTACAATTTCCTTCGACTCGAAACACTCGGCCTTCCTACACCTGACCTCATTCTTCCCAAACTTCTGTATGCCTCCCATGTCTGGTCCTCCTCGTCCCTCTTATATCCGCCAAGAGGCACCCGACCCACTGGTCCCAGTAACTCCACAAACATCACCTGGACCTTAGACGACTCGAGAAAATGCTGTCGCACCATCCCCGTCACCATCACCAGAGATCCCTTGTCCCCTGGGTTGCAGTTCGGCACCACAACCACATCGAGATTATAAGCGTTCACACAGACCGCTACAAGAACAGCCTCATCCCTGCCCATGTGAACATCATCAATAACCAGGAGAGTGTCGCCCCAGTGTTGGTGTACAGACTGTCTTATGGACGGCATCTCTATATAATCTGTGTATTGTCTCTGCAGATTGTCAACTTTCATCTCTACTTTATTCAACACTAATCATTATTATTATCATTATCAGTAGTAGCAGTATAGTGGTTGTGGTAGTAGTAGTAGTGGTAGCAGTAGCAAGAGTAGTAGTAGTATAACATTATTATTATCATTTATCATTATAATTATTTATCATCGTCATTATTCATCCCTCACGTGAACCAATCAGACCTTTGTCTGTTTCCCTGCTTCAGTTTCCTTCTGTAGTCTCCCCCCCCCCTTCTCCCCTGTGCCTCTACTCCCCTGTGCCTCCTCTCCCCTGTGCCTCCTTTCCCCTGTGCCTCCTCTCCCCCGTGCCTCCTCTCCCCCGTGCCTCCTCTCCTCACTGATCTGTGAGACGACGTAATTTCCTCCGTACATCAGTCCAGCACCTCCTCCCCTCCCAGGCGGCCTCTTCTCCCTCCCATCTCTCCCCTCCCTCTCACCAACTCCTTCCTTGTGTCCTTCCTCTCCTCTTCCATCTATCTTGCTCTTTCTCCCTTCCTTCCATCGTCTTGCTCCATCAGTCTCATCCTTAGAGTTCCTGTGCTTCGTCTTTTCCACCTTCCTTTCCCATCCTCCTCTTCCTCTTCTTTCCTTCCATCATAATCTCTCTCTCTCTCTCTCTCTCTCTCTCTCTCTCTCTCTCTCTCTCTCTCTCTCTCTCTCTCTCTCTCTCTCTTTCACAATAATGACTCGGGCTGGACGAGGAATTCAATTTAGTGAGGCAGCTGACCGGGCCAGAGGTAATGGTCGGTCGGCTGCAAATCATCCCTCGCTTCTCTCTCTCTCTCTCTCTCTCTCTCTCTCTCTCTCTCTCTCTCTCTCTCTCTCTCTCTCTCTCTTCTCCAGGAACCCCTTGCGGCAGCGTCCTGCATCTGCTCCTGACGCGCTTCAAAAAAAAAAAAGAAAAGAAAATCCACCAATGTTCCGCAAGCGACCAATGGGTGTGTGTACTCCACTCTCCGCCTCGGTACGACCGGTGCAGAAATTGCATTAAAGTGACTCTCTCTCTCTCTCTCTCTCTCTCTCTCTCTCTCTCTCTCTCTCTCTCTCTCTCTCTCTCTCTCTCTCTCGTTTCCTCATCTGCCGTATGTATGATGATGAGGTACTTTATGTGGCGCCCTTTTTCTCTTCTCTGGTCCCGCCATTATGCATGCATTACCATAGATTACGAGTTTGTGTTCCGGTGGGAAGCGAGAGTGTGTGTGAGAGAGAGAGAGAGAGAGAGAGAGAGAGAGAGAGAGAGAGAGAGAGAGAGAGAGAGAGAGAGAGAGAGAGAGAGAGTGTGTGGTGGTTAGATGCGCGGGAATATGGTGTGTGTGTGTGTGTATGTGTGTGTATGTGTGTGTGTGTGTGTGTGTGTGTGTGTGTGTGTGTGGAGGGAGGTGATAGTGGGGTTGACCAGGGAGGCCTACCGAGCCAGGCTGAGGGTGAGGGATGGTATGGTATGATGAAAAATATTGAGGAGGATATGATGATGGATATATATAGAGAGGGGAGGAGGTAACTCTCTCTCTCTCTCTCTCTCTCTCTCTCTCTCTCTCTCTCTCTCTCTCTCTATCTATCTATCTATCTATCTATCTATCTATCTATCTATCTATCTATCTATCTATCTATCTATCTATCTATCTCTCTCTCTCTCTCTCTCTCTCTCTCTCTCTCTCTCTCTCTCTCTCTCTCTCTCTCCCCCTCATCTCACCATGATGAGCGAACCCATACTCTCCCAGCACCATCTCCATACAGTGAGAGGAGTTGTCCTCTCCACACGGTGAGAGGGGCCGTCCTCCCCACACAGTGAGAGGGGCCGTCCTCCCCACACAGTGAGAGGGGCTGTCCTCCCCACACAGTGAGAGGGGCTGTCCTCCCCACACAGTGAGAGGGGCTGTCCTCCCCACACAGTGAGAGGGGCTGTCCTTTCCACACAGTGAGAGGGGCTGTCCTCTCCACACAGTGAGAGGGGCTGTCTTCTCCACACAGTGAGAGGGGCTGTCCTCTCCACACAGTGAGAGGGGCTGTCCTCTCCCCACAGTGAGAGGGGCTGTCCTCTCCCCACAGTGAGAGGGGCTGTCCTCTCCACACAGTGAGAGGGGCTGTCCTCTCCTCACAGTGAGAGGGGCTGTCCTCTCCCCACAGTGAGAGGGGCTGTCCTCTCCCCACAGTGAGAGGGGCTGTCCTCTCCCCACAGTGAGAGGGGCTGTCCTCTCCCCACAGTGAGAGGAGTTGTCCTCTCCACACGGTGAGAGGAGTTGTCCTCTCCACACGGTGAGAGGGGCCGTCCTCCCCACACAGTGAGAGGGGCTGTCCTCCCCACACAGTGAGAGGGGCTGTCCTCTCCACACAGTGAGAGGGGCTGTCCTCTCCACACAGTGAGAGGGGCTGTCCTCTCCCCACAGTGAGAGGGGCTGTCCTCTCCCCACAGTGAGAGGGGCTGTCCTCTCCCCACAGTGAGAGGGGCTGTCCTCCCCATACAGTGAGAGGGGCTGTCCTCTCTACACAGTGAGAGGGGCTGTCCTCTCTACACAGTGAGAGGGGCTGTCCTTTCCACACAGTGAGAGGGGGCTGTCCTCCCCACACAGTGAGAGGGGCTGTCCTCTCCCCACAGTGAGAGGGGCTGTCCTCCCCACACAGTGAGAGGGGCTGTCCTCCCCACACAGTGAGAGGGGCTGTCCTCCCCACACAGTGAGAGGGGCTGTCCTCTCCACACAGTGAGAGGGGCCACCCTCTCCCTGGCTCTACGCCATACCCTCCCCAACATGTCAGGCTTAACTCCTCCCGAAAGTTGTGTAGAAACTGCCTGTGACGCTCGTGATGGAATTTAAACTAGAAAAGTTTTGAGAAGTTGGCGATAACTTGTGGGTTTCCACTCGTGTGTCTTCCGGCGGGTCTTTGCTGGCTGGCAGGCCTCTGTTGGTGGGTCTTTACTGATGGGTCTTTTGGGCGGGTCTGTACTGGTCGGTTTCTACTTGTGGGTCATTATTGACGGGTCTCTACTAACGGGTCCCTAATGGCGGGTCTCAACTGGTGGCTCTTTACTGGTGGGTTTCTACTAGCGGGTCTCTGTAGGCAGGTTTCTATGAGCGGGTCTTTACTGATGGGTCTCTAATAGCGGGTCTCTACAGGTGGGTTTCTACTGGCAGGTCTCTACTGGTGGGTCTCATCTCTTGAACTCTGTCATAAAGCTTTTCCAATTTTTGTTTACTGTTAGCATTTACGGGTTCATCCATTCACTCTCTGCTCTGGTACCATCCATGAGAGTACATTTGTAACTTAAGTTTCTAGCCCAGTTGCTTGCTATGGCCACTGGTTGCCTGTTATGGCCACTGGTTGCCTTGTTATGGCCACTGGTTGCCTGTTATGGCCACTGGTTGCTTGTTATGGCACCTGGTTGCCTGTTATGGCCACTGGTTGCCTGTTATGGCCACTGGTTGCTTGTTATGGCACCTGGTTGCTAGTTGTGGCCACTGGTTGCTTGTTATGGCCACTGGTTGCTTGCTATGGCCACTGGTTGCTTGCTATGGCCACTGGTTGCTTGCTATGGTCACTGATGCTTGTTATGGCCTCTGATGCTTGTTATGGCCACTGTTGACATCGTCAAACTGGTTAAGACACTTTAAAAGTCCTGAGAAAGTCGCCCTTCCTCTTCTGTCTTCCAGCTTTCTTAACTCTGTCACTATCTTTTTTTTTCTATGTCTTCTCTCTATGTGTGGTGACACGTAAAGCCTATTCTAATTTTGGCCTAATATAAGTTATGTATGATTTGCCATCGCTCGCTGAAAATTCATCAGTATAGTGAATACTGTTCCAATAATTTTGTTCCCTTCACAATCACCCCGAGGTGGAAATCCTGCGGCAGGTTAGGTGTCGACTCCAAGTTCCTCTCGCATTCCGACTCCTTAACTCATCTCCTGCTGGATGATATTCGTATTGGATCCTTCATCCACCGTGTTCGATTCCCTTGCCTTGCACTTACTAGGGGTGACTATCGTCAGCCATATACCAGAACAACTATAGAGTTTGTTTACTTGTTCGTGGATGCAGTCCTCATCATACCACACTTCCCCGTGATCTTTGCATCATCCGAAAATATATTCAAGTATGAGTTCAGTCCTTCAGGAAGGTAATCACATTTTTCAAGGAGCAATGGCCCCAGGACCAAATCCTACAGTACGCCACTGGTAACCCCAACTCATTTCCAGAGAGCTCCTTTGATATGCATCCTTCATTCCCCTCCACTAAAGCAATGTTCTGTCCACAGAAGTTCTCTCCTCCTATTCTTGCCTAATGACCCAACTCCTTCACCAGCCTCCCTTGAGCTGGCAAGCGTCAAATGCTTTGTTGCAGTCATGGAACATACGATCCACCCATCCTTCATTTTTGCTTAAAACGTATTGTACTCTCTCCAAGAAGTCTGAGATTTGTTACACATGAATTTCTTTCCCTGAACCAAGTTTCTCTCTCATTCAGGCAGTTTAGCCTCAGCAAGTAATCATCTATTTACTTTGTTTATATTTTCTAGGGTTTTATGCACCATACTCGTCAGAGAGACCAGACTGTGGTTCAACGCAAGTTCTCGATTTCCTTTTTCAAAAACATAAGACATTTGCTTTCTTTATTTGTATATAGAATAATGCAGTTCGTGTCCTCAAGGGTACCTGAGGTATAATGATGAAGTGTCTGTTACATATTGTTCTGGATTTATCGTGTCAATAAGAATACAACCCGCTGAAATCCAAAGGTGCCATATGCACAGAGAGAACACTTCAAACACACTGGGCCCAAGACTCTTCAACACATTGCCATCTACCACCAGAAACAGCCTGGGATGCACGGTAGAGAAGTTTCAAAAGTGCACTGGAAAAGTACCTACAAGGTGTACCAGACCAACCAGGCTGTGGGGGCTGTGTAGACCTGAGGGCTGCGGCTTCCAACAGCTTGGCCGACCAACTACCCACCTCAACAGCCTAGGTCCAGTCCGGACTGTAGGAGTGAAGACCCAACGAAAGACTTCACCAGGTATTGACCAAGTATACACCAGGTATATATACCAGGTATGTGTCCAGAGACAGACAGAGACGCAGACGCAAGGCTGATGGCGCAATGTCCCACATACGCTTTTTGTTTGGGGGAGGTGGCGGCGGCGGGACGTAAAAATTCAGCTGATATCAGACGACGGGCTCTGTCGCGGACGGCATCTGTGTTGACAGAGCTCTTGGCACGGGTGAGACATCAACCCGGGACAAACATGAGGTAATTTGCTGGGCAGACTGGCGTCAGATGGAGGGTGATGGACGGATGGCGGAGGGGCAAGTGATGGAAGGGGAGGGAAATGGAAGAGCAGGAAGGTGGTGACGGGTGGCGGTCATGTGAACACCACCTGCAGGTGGTGTACAATAGGTGGACACCACCTGCAGATGGTATACAGCAGATGGACGCCACCACCTGCCGGTGGCACATACAGCAGGTGGAGACTGATCCCACAGAAAGAACCATCATAACACAACAAACAACTGCAAACAACAAAACTAACCACTTCTATCTCTCGTCGACTCGCAACCTCATCTCCTTGATGTGCGTTTATGTAAACCACGCGCTTTAAAACTTACATAAAACGAAATTATCGATCATTTCGATCAATATGATACACCGTTAAAGAAATAAAAGATAGATAAACATCGGGGAATAATATGGTATAAATCAAAGCCTCTGTTGCGGCCCGCCGCCCGGGGTTCGATTTCCTCTCCCAACATCTAATCGTCTATTCCGTCCATTTAGAACCCATAAATTCCCGGGTGCGTCTCGTCCCTGCGGCTTATAACCCCGCACGTCGATAACAGATCCCGCTCAAGTGGCGCTCCCCTCACGGCTGCCACATTACCTGGTAGTATGGCCACCCTGGTGGCCCGGCCACCCTGGTAGTCTAGCAACCCTAGTGGCGTGGCCACCCTGGTGGTCTAGCCACCCTGGTGGCCCGGCCACCCTGGTAGTCTGGCCACCCTGGTAGTCTGGCAACCCTAGTGGCATGGCCAACCTGGTAGTCTGGCCACCCTAGTAGCGTGACCACCCTGGTAGTCTAGCCACCCTAATAGTATCGTCACCCTGGTGTCTGGCCACCCAGGTAATATGGCCACCCAGGTAGTATGGTCAGTCTGGTAGTTGGGAAACACTGTTTTCTGGCCACCTTGATAGTATGGCTACCCTGGTGGACTGGCCATCTTTGTGGCCTGGCCACCATAGTAGCCTAGTAACCCCTGTATCTTGGCCATCCAGGTGGACGTGCCATCCTTGTGACCACATCACAAAAAAACAGGATGAAAATTTAGTACGAATTCAAAGAGAAGCAACAAAACTAATTCTTCCATTCACAGGAAGAGAAAATCGGAGATCTAGAATTCTCTCTCTCTCTCTCTCTCTCTCTCTCTCTCTCTCTCTCTCTCTCTCTCTCTCTCTCTCTCTCTCTCTCTCTCTCTCAAATGAAAAAGCAGACTCCTAAAAGATCGAAGAGAAGCTTTCAAATTGCTAATGATAAAAAAAAAGCTATTTCATCTATAGTACACTGCCTGATGTACGACACGCAGAGGCTATCAAATATTTCAAGTGTCATATGTTATTATTATTGAATGGCTCAGTTTTAACAGGACCGTAATTTTAAGAAATTACTAACTTAACGATGAAGCTTCTGCATTTTTTTTTCAGTGCGCTTCGTATTTACAGCAGGGAACGTCCTTCACCCATACTTCCCTATAAAATTTCCGTGGCAGTATCTTTTCTCCAAATTCATAACAATTCTTCCCAACTTGTTTTCATCTTTTACCAGCAGTTGAGCCGGAGGGAGAGGTGGGTAAGGAGATGCCTTCTGCTTAACAATCTTTTTCCTACCGTCGTTAAGGTTACGATTACGGCTAACCTCGTCATGAACCACCAGGTCTCCTGTTTTCTGTCCTTCCCATGACCTTCTAGGCTTCGTAGTGGCCGGGTTCCAAGATGAGGTCCGTTTGTTAAAGCCTCACATTCAACTGAAGGCTTAAAGTCCCTTCTCTATATCATTTTGTACTTTTATCTGTATATTAAGGAAGCATTCTGAATTTTTGCGTCCCTCACCATCACGTATTATATCTTTTCCATTTTTTTCCGGCGTATAAAGGATCGTTTTCCTCTTCATTTGAGTTTTAAAACGAAAATGTATAGAAGGCGACAGATGAGGGTCTTCAGATATTTCAGAGTTCGTGTTTCCACGTATCTGTCATATGGTTCGGTATTACACTTTCTTGCCCTAAGAACATCAGGGTCGGATATCGTAGCGAATTACTGCTGATACATTTACTCAAATACGAATGCAGAATACGTCTGTGGTTTGTGTGTGTGTGTGTGTGTGTGTGTGTTACGGGGAGAGAGTTTTACACTCGTGTTGCCCCCGTCTCTTAACCTGGTATATACGTACCATGTTTTCACTCTTATGTGTGTATACACACACACACACACACACGATTCAGCCTATGCGAGGTACTCACTTTCCAACCAGCACTTAGTAATGGATGAACAGCTGGGTGGACTGTGGACCTGTTGCCACGACCTGGATTCGAACCAATACAGGTTTCACCCTAGGCAGCCCTGTACGGTCAGTAATGCTAACCGCTACACCACGGCAGTGTGTGTGTGTGTGTGTGTGTGTGTGTGTGTGTGTGTGTGTGTGTAATGATTTGAAATGGTACAATCAGCCTTCAATATGGACCGTGCCAGGAACGTATATATATATATATATACTGAGCTGTTATAATTCATCTACAACAACAGGAGAGCCACTGTGACCACGATCTCATCAGCTTAGCGAACAGGGCTTCAGATAAGCGTGAAAGGACCCTGGAGCGCCTCGCTGAGCCCTGGTGGTAATCGCTTAAGCTGCGGTTGGCGCCCCCCCCCCCCCCACACACACACACACACACTCATCAATAGTGGTGGCACGGGTGACGTGCCCCTCCTCATGTATTGGACCAGAGGGAACGTGATCATTTCCAACACTTGTATTGCTAATCCTCCCCAGGAGGATATACAGCTGTATTGATGACTCTTTTCACCCTCCCCACCACACACACACACACACACACACACACACACACACACACACACACACACACACACACAAGAGATGGGTTCCCACAAGCGTAGAGACCCCCTCCATTCTCTGCACTGGATGAGAGAGAGACTTACAAGTGAGGGATGAGATTATTAGAGAAGGATTGGAAGACTAGTCACCTGAGAATATAATGACAGGAAAATTACAGTCGAGGAAAGAGAAACAGAATGAAAAATTGGAGCGAAAAATATGCCTGTGGAAAACTGAGGTGTGTAGCCAGTGAACAAGAAACGTTTCAGCAAATTGATAAAGAAATTACGAAACTGAGTAATACGATCAAAAAGGAATTACACAATCAAAGCAATCAAGGGAAATTCGAATCGGCCAAACTTAAGAGGCTGTGTATGGTGGAAAAGAACAAATTAGATAGGCCTGCTAATGGAGGACAAAAGAAGGGAAGACTTGAACACAGTCTTCAACTTTCCACATGTCGACAGTGAACAGTTCTTGGAAATGTGTAAAGACACAGTAACCAGGGATCACAGCACTTAATTTAGCAAGATATGCGTAAGCACAGATATAAAAGTATGTCTCTGTTGTATCAGAATAGTGATTGAATTCTGTATTTGGAAGTTTAAACATTTGTATTGATAAGTCCATAAGATGGGACCCCCTGAGTGTAGAACTCCCGCCCAGTACAGTACAAAGAGGTAATCATACATACACACATATACATGTACCTGTGTGTATGTAAGTACATATTCATTTATACAGGCATGATGGTCATGGCTGGACAAAAACTGAGCTACCGTTGCTACCTCCGAGCAGCGACAATGGTGTCGTTACACTACAAAAGAAATCATTAGCAAGACGCGCTTCCCCGGTCCCCTTCATTGCCGCTCTGTATGTGAATACCTAAAAATATCAAACTTCGATTGATAAAATAACTCGATGTGTCAGGGGTGGGAAGGAGGTAGGGTCGCTGCACCACCAGCAGGTACAGCACAAGTAACAAATGCCTTCGGGAATAACAGATAGAATTATGTGCAGTATGGGTTAGAAAGAACGAGAGTCACATACATCATTTTGTGCACCGTCAGCAGGAATCGTCAACAGTTGTAAACAAGAGCATCATGTGCTGTATCTGTAAGAGAGAGAGAGAGAGAGAGAGAGAGAGAGAGAGAGAGAGAGAGAGAGAGAGAGAAAGCAGCGATGATAGTATCCGGTGCAGCGTAAGTCTGAAGAGGCAGCTGTGATAAACGACACCAGAAGCCAGAGGCAGCAGGAGCAACAAACAAAAGCATGATGTACGGCATTTCTTTAGGAAAGCGCTACAGAAACGACAGCCTAATGTTTGGTATGCAAAGAACGAATACAAATAGCAGTAAACAAGAGCTGCAGCACCAGAGAGGACAACAGGGGTAAACAAGGGAGCGAGGGGAGCAGGTAGCGCGTGCCTGGGGAACCTGTGTAGTGAGGCTAATGGTCGTGTCGCGCGCCCTGCCTCCTGATGATGGATGATGGTCTCGCCAGTGCCCTACCCTGCCCTCCTCTTCCTGCCGATGCTGCTGCTGCTACTACTTCTGCTGATGCCACCCCGCTCCTGCTGTTGCTCTTTTCCCTCCTCCTCCTCCCTGCAGCTGTATTTAGGAAACATGATGAATTTATGTGTTTCTGATACCTGCAGAGGTACTGTTCAGTAGACATAGACATCGCCGAGCCCCTTGGTAGGTATAGCGGAGTGTCTCGCTGGTGTTGTATACCTTCCAGCCTCTCACAACCCTCGTCTCTCCCGCCACTACGTCCTCCTGCACTGGCGAACCAGCCTCACAACCGCCGTCTCTCTCCCTCACTCCACTGCTTCTCGCCACACTGGAGAGGCCGCACATGACAACACACAACAGGGCATAAATCACTCAGCCTCATTTACTGCTGTGCAACTTGACCATGGAGAGGGAGCGGATGCAAATGGCTCCCTTAACTACTGCACTGGGAGGAATTGATTGCAGGGCGAGGAGCGGTGATGGGCAAACTTGGAGGCTCTGAGGGAGTTTGTTGTCGTCTGTAGCGGAGGGATTAGAAGGAAGGGAGGAGGAAGGGTGTGAGTAAAGGCCTGTCTACACGAGCGGGCCTGATCGGCGGGTTTGCCCGTTAACGGGCAAATTCTGGAGGGCCTGCCCGTGAATGCTGTCCACACGACCGAAGTGATGAACAGCCGGGCCTGCCCGACGATGTTGCCAGTAGCGGGTGGAGTGCGGTACGAGAACCATGGTGCCTAGCATTGTCAAGAAAAAGATTTTGTGCTCTATGATAATAGCTTAGTGTCTCAAGAAGAAAAGGATATGGTGTAAAGATTGGTTAAAGAAAAGAAGTATGTTTGGAAGCACTGCAACAATACTTCATGAATCAGGTCATAGAAGCACCACAATTTAAGGTACATAGATATCCTCACTCCCAGCTCCTGACTTCTGTGAATGCTTTACTTTCTTGCATTCACGCCGAAATTGGTTACGCAGCGTGTCTATTTTCCTTTTTATGTCATCCGTCGTAACGGAAGTACCATGCTCTCTCATCTCCGCAGCAATAGCCTTCACTGCTGTTATGCGTTTGTCTCTTCTTATAGCATTTCAGCTTCACATTCCATAAACATGGATTCTTACGATAAAGGTCAAAGTACTAGTAAGTGCTTTAGACCAAAAAATTGTTGGTGGCTCACTAGAGTTATCCTGGGCTGCCATCGTTAAATGTTTACTGTGCTACTATGCCGTGGGGTGTGGGATGAAGGCCCGCTGTGGGTTCACGATATTATCTTGCGTCTGGCAGGGTAGAAACTCCAGCTACCGGGCACCACCTCAGTGATTTCGCTCGGCGGGCTTTCGGGCAATTTGATCGTTTGCCCGTCAAATATGCCCGTTAACGGGCAAGCCCGCCGATCAGGCCCGCTCGTGTAGACAGGCCTTTAGGCAGAGGGATGACTTCCATTGGCTTGTGTGAGCAGATATGTACACAGAATGTACATCATGTACAGCAGGTCGGGAGCCAACTGACAGCGCTTGTGTACACGGACGTCAAGACACACACACACACACACACACACCGTGGGCGGTGACCCGTGAGAGAGGAAGCAGCCATAACACGGGCAGTAAACAGTCGTGGTGAGTGCACACGTCGCCGCCCAAGGGACAGACTACCTTACCCCGCCAGGATGTATGGTACACGGAGACGAGGGGAGGGCTCGAGACACGGGGTTGGCAGCTCACAGCTCACCAGCCAAGGGTGATGAGCTGGGAGTGTAGAACTTCCTCATCCTACACCCTTGTCTTATCTCTCCACATATTCTTGCTAGCTGGTAACTGTCTCTATCCCTGCCATCAACTAGGCTTTCCCTTAATCGTTCGCATACTTCTCCATTCCTTCCCTAGGCTTCCTCCTCTACGGTTTGCTTCCGTTCCCTTCTCTGTCCTTTTTATGAGGTTTTCACTGACACTTGAATATTTCTTTCGCGTCCATGATAGATCATCTTGTCCAGAACCTCCCAGGCCTAGTGCAGTTGGCCCAGACGGTTCGAGCGATGAAGGAACAGCCGGTTCTAACTGATCGGAGAGAAAATATTAGAAATGGAGAAGAAAAGCAGAGACAAGAAGCTAGAGACAGAAAGTGGACGAGGGAAGGATGGAATGGATGAAAACATTGCAATGACAGAGATGAAAAAGAAGAAAGACGCCATAATGATGGAAAGTAGAAGGAAAGGAAACTCTGGAGATGGAAAGAAGTTAGGAAAAAAAAAAGAAAGTACACGTAGGGAAAAGGATGGAACGGAAGCGGAAGAGACGCGAAAGATCAGATTTGCATTTTGCTGAGGAGGGAGCGAGAGGCGGAGGAGGGATAAGAGGGGCAGGGTGGAGGCCGGTGCTGACAGCTGACAAACACCTCAGCCCTGACGCTGCCTCACTCCTCCAGCCATGAGCCAAAACTTCAGACATACTCGAGTACCATACCTATTTAATAGTGATAATAATGATAATAATGATGATGATGATAATAATAATAATACTAATAATAATAATAATAATAGCGTGAGGTGGTTTGATCGAGTGAAAAATAGAAGGATAAGGGGGAGAGGTGTGGTAATAAATAGTGTGACAGAGAGCTGAAGAGGGTGTGCTGAAATTTTGCAGGAGGATGAAAGGCGTACACGGTAATAGAGTGGCTAGAACGATGTGGTATACAGGGGCCGACGTCCTATCAATAGCCAGAACCAGGGGATGTGAAGCGGCTGGGAGGGGAAAACCATGGAAAGGTCTATGGGGTCTGGTTGTGGTAGAAGGATAGCTGTGGTTTCGGTTTGGTTTGGTTTGGTTATCGGAAGAGAAAGGAGTGTCCGAGCCTAGCTTTGAATGAGGTAATTTAGTTACAGAAAGACTATAGGCGTTAAGGAGCCTAGCTTTGAGCAGGATGACTTAGTTTCCGAGCTAAAGGATGATTTAGTTGCAGGAAGATTTAGTTGTAAGAGGACGATTGGCGTTTCCGAGCTTAGCATCGCTGAAGGATGATTTAGTTGCAGGAAGACAATTGGCGTTTCCGAGCCTAGCATCGCTGACGGAACCACAGCTCGTCACAGTTCCTGGAGAGCGGATAACCGTAAACCAGAATAAATTGCCGGGAACATATATATATATATATATATATATATATATATATATATATATATATATATATATATAACGTCTGTCCACCTGAATTGGTCAGATTCGACCAACAGCCCCGCCAACCGACATTCGACTCTTCAATTCACGTCGAAACCGAAAACGGAATGGGATAATGAAGGTAATTTCGTCAACCAATAAAAACTTTTATGACAGGTTCTACTTTATCACCTTAATTTCACGGGGGGAAAATAAAGGTTGAAATTGGAGATTCCATGTCCGGGTGTGATTAGCGAGGGACACAGGTGAGAACAACAATAGGACGCCAGGCGGGCGTCCGCGTTGGGAGGGAGGTGGAGTGTAGCGCTGCACATCACATTATTGACTTGCATTGATTGCTCCTCAGCAGGGTCGTTCCCACAGATAGCATATCTCCAGCCTCTCACTGCCAGGGTCCGCATATACTCATTTTAAATATGTATCATATACATGAAATATTACAGATTCTCGTGTCAAAAACGAAACAGGAAACGTACACTGTATATACTTTGAATAATACATCCAGATTTTCAATATTTATTCTGCGTTCTCACGGTAGTTGAGAGAGGATTGTGAATTGTTACTCTCCGCTGTCTTGTGCCGATGAACAATCACTATCGTAGCCTCGTCCTACGATCAGGAACCACTAAATCGCGGCGCAGTAAGTCGATTAACGATCGTATTTAATTGTTGTATAGGATTAACGGCATTTTACAACGGTATGCTATACCAAACAGGGGATATGGTGAGCCACTCCCGAAGCCGTTCCCACATTCGGTCTCGTCACGAACATCCTCCATTTGACTGTAGTGAGTTTCTCGCACTAGGTACAATCTATGAAAAGAGATTTACTGTCCTGCATCATGGCAGTGAATGATAAATGTCCCATATGTTGTCAGGGTCTTGAGTCATGAAGGAGATGCGTTGGTGACCAACTGGTGCTAGCTATGTGTCGGAGGGCTGTATATGCAGATGGTTTCCTTAAATGATTGAGGCTCCAGTTACGAACGGATGTCTATATCAAGGCTGGACCTTAACTGAAATACGAAGGGTTAGAAATCAGAAGAGAAAATGAAAGATATTTCAAGAGCTTTAGAAGAAGTGGAAAATCCGCCGTTTGTAAAGCAGCAGATCGTAGTTGTGAGGGAAGACACTCGGTGGCAACGGGTCCAAAGCTTAGCGGTGTAAGGAAAGAAATAGACATCACAACGGCTCATCCTGAGTTGCCAAAGGCCACATAGTAATCATGTGAAGCAATGGCTTTCTGGGTATTTCGCGGTCTTTCTCACTAACGGGGACACACAAGCAGCCAGCTCTCAGGAGCAAAAACCAAACTAATCATCCATAAAGGAGAGAGAGTGACCAGACACTGAGTTGTAGAAGTTTCGAGGTCAGATTGGGAGAGTTGAGAGGTCTGATTGCTTTGTACTCGACTCCGATGTGAGAACTGTACGCCATACAAGAACGGATCAATTCTTCGCATAGTCGAGGCAAATGTGTAGAGTCTTCGAATTTTCTTGAACAACCTGAAGGTGTTCAATATGCTTCGATTGGTGGTTATAACTTGATGGTGACGGCCTTAAACCCGTGTTGGTAGGTCATCCCTATGGAGTTAAACCCGTGTGGGGAAGACATCTTGAGAAGAAGAATTTTTTTTAAGAATCGGAATCATTTCGTCTCTGTGAAGTTCTTTAGGATACAGTTGAACCATATATTCTGTACCAAAGGTCTACTTGCCCTTTTGGGGTGAATGTGGTTACCTCGACACTTACAGGTTACGCTGCCTATTGTTGGGGACTGTGTGGCTGTGAGCTTATAGTAAACTGCGAGTGGAGAAAATGGTCGAGACGTGTTCCTATTACTGAGACCACCATCACTGTATTTGACCATTACCGTCTGTATCCCGATGGACGGTAGATGCTTGAGAGGAAGTCCACAGTGCTAGTGGTGACCCATGAGCTGTATGGGGAGGACAAAGCCTACTAAATGTGCCAACACATACGTTCTAACCATGATTCTTCTAACTTTTGTGCCGTAGATTCTAAGCTATTTTACCGATACTGAAAAGTGTGCTTACAAATTAACCCATTAGGCAGTTGGCGATTTGGTAATTTATCTCTCCTGTTATCAACCTGGTGCGTAAATGTGGGTTTGTGTGTAGTGAAGAGTATTGATCCCAGGCCCCGGAGGTGTGGGCGGTGCCTTACTGGCGGGGGCGGGGCGGTACGCCACTTCATTTGAGGCCCAGCAGGTGTGGGCGGTGCCCTAGTGGTGAGGGCGTGGCGACACACACTACCTCACCTGAGGACCAGCAAGTGTAGGCGGTGCCCTAATGGCGGGGGGCGTGTGGGTGGCATCTTACCTCACCTACGGTCAACACAACACTAGCTGCCCCACAACCGTCCCCAGAACCTCACCAAAGACCCCCACAAACCGTCCCCAGGGCCTCACCAAAGACCCCCCACAACCGTCCCCAGGGCCTCACCAAGGACTCCCACAAACCGTCCCCAGGGCCTCACCAAAGACCCCCCACAACCGTCCCCAGGGCCTCACCAAAGACCCCCCACAAACGTCCCCAGGGCCTCACCAAAGACCCCCCACAACCATCCCCAGGGCCTCACCAAAGACCCCCCACAACCGTCCCCAGGGCCTCACCAAAGACCCCCCACAACCGTCCGCAGAACCTCACCAAAGACCCCCCACAAACCGTCCCCAGGGCCTCACCAAGGACTCCCACAAACCGTCCCCATAGCCTCACCAAAAGACCCCCCACAGCCGTCCCCAGGGCCTCACCAAAGACCCCCCACAGCCGTCCCCAGAACCTCACCAAAAGACCCCCCACAACCGTCCCCAGAGCCTCACCAAAAGACTCCCACAAACTGTCCCCAGGGCCTCACCAAAAGACCCCCACAACCATCCCAAGAGCCTCACCAAAAGACCCCCCACAACAGTCTCCAGAGCCTCACCAGAGGGTGTGGAAGTGATACCAAAACATCCAGTACCCTGACGGTTGGCTACGTCAACAGGAGTATCCAGGAGCAGCGAGCGGGTCATCAACAGTTAACATCACAGTATAACTGACCTTGAATGGGGATCCTCTTCTCTGCCCAACGGATCGTCGTTTTGACGGCTGAGGCAGGCGACGTTGGAGGGCTGTTGGAGGGAGCGCAACAGTCCAGGACAGACACCTCACTCTTACTGGCCATGGCCGAGGTCAGCCGCCTCCAACATTGCCAGTCTCACTCGAGCAGGAAGTTATGCACCGTCTTAACACGCTGCCAGATCTGACAGCAACTTTAATATGTTCTAGTATCAACTTGTTCGTTATCTGTTCGTTCACTTTAATATGTCCCCCTCGTACTTGTGGCAAAGACTGTATTTGTTACACTTGGTCACCTGAAACATATTGCACTGACGTGAAGATATGAAATTTCACAAAGAACTTGTAACAATGGAAAGAGAACACGATTCCAGGCGAGTGCTATACGAGGGTGTTGAGAACATATGCTACCATTAGCTGTGTCACGCCCTTGATCAGCTATGGTTTAGCTAACAAAGGATCGCAAGATTTCTCCGTTCCGATCAATATTTCCCAGTAATTGACTCATCACATAGTATAAACCCAGATGCCAAACTGACGAAGCAAAGGAATACAAAGGAATTCAAACATCAACAGACCAGTGGGTCCCTGAGGCTTTCTCTGATTGAGGAAGATATAGTCATAAGGTTGCAAACTGTCAGCCTGAGTAAAGAGGAACAAGTTATGTTAATCGTGGGCTCAGAGATTCTGAAGTCT
Organism: Panulirus ornatus; assembly: GCF_036320965.1. Lineage (NCBI taxonomy): Eukaryota > Metazoa > Arthropoda > Malacostraca > Decapoda > Palinuridae > Panulirus > Panulirus ornatus. Next base: position 16,088,213 of record NC_092264.1, read on the forward strand.
TTTTTTTTTAACGTATTCAAGGTCTTGCTTTCAGCCAGTCGAACTGATGAATCCTTCCACATGTAAACAATCCCGCTGAGGAAAAAATACTTCGCCTCGTACGAATAATACGTTCGCCTACGAGTTTGTATCCATTACCACGAGTGAAATCAGACCGAATCAAGTCTTCAAGTATCTCGTTAGATCAAGGTAATCAAAGCCTTTGATACTTATGAATACCTGTGTTAGATCGCCTCCTAACCTTCTCTTTTCTTAGCCAAAAAAAAAGAGAAGTCGTTTAATCGGCTCTCACAGAACTTATTTCTCAGTCCGGGAATCATCTTGGCAACTCGACAATGCAGTGTCTCCAATCTGTCCATGTATCTTCTTCAAGTAGGATGACCCAAACTGAAAACCATATTCAAGTGAACTGTGACGTGCAAAGAGTAAGAATAATTTCCCTACACTTCAGTTCGATAGCCAAACCTATGAACCTTCCATTCGAAGGCTCTACCACTAACACCTAACTGCTGTTTGGCAAATATGTTAGTAACCTCATTCCCAAAACAGTGAGGACCAAGAAGGTAGTGTCAAGGTCAGCCGCCGCCTAACATAGGTATTCTGTACCAACACCACTTAATCTGAGCACGGAATGGTGTAGACCATCAGCTTAAGCACAATCAGAAAAGCTAAGCATCATAGCAATTACCTGGATAAAGATGTCAGATAATCGGCTCTTAGCGGGTCCAAGATGTAAGGTTATGATAAACTACAAAATTACATCAGGCAGGTGGTAGAATTATATTTCACGACAGTAACGCCTTAAAATGTAACCATATTACATGAAATTGATGTCACCGCCCTGGTCGTCTTCCTGTATATCGAATTGATAAGTCATATGCAAGCAAGAGAATTGTTATTACTTTATACGAAGAGATTTCAACCTCCAGAAAACAATAAAAGAAGTAATATTTCCAGGATTTCGTAACGGATGACCAGCGAGGAAGGAGGAGGATCAATTTAGTAAAGATTACTCTTCAAGGAAAAGATTCATGACAACACGAGGAAACAATACTATAAATCTAGTCCATACCACAGGGACGGACCTGACTAACTTCAGGTCTGTGAAAAGTGACATTAACAGTCACCACAATACATTCAGATTTACTCTACATTTGCATTTTGATTAAGAAAAAAAATATATGATTTCATATCTTATCATCAAACTTTGGTAAAATGTGTGGGATGCTAGTAATGTAAACAGATTCAAGATTTCAGATGTAGATACAACAGAGACAGTTGCGTGTAACTTTGAAAACAAGACATTACTGCAGAGAATATATCCAAGAAAGGAAAAAAAGGAGGAAATGGAAAGAAATGTCCGTCTGGGTGACGAGAAAAGTGAAAGATTGAAATGGATATTAGAGAAGTGGATAAAGGAGATTCCAAGTAAGTAAATAAGCCACAGGATTAAGGAACGTAGAAATCTAGCTTTTGTCAAATAAAGTTCGAAAAGAGAATTTCTCTCATCGTGACCAAGAATCTTATAAAATGCAAGGGGTGTACGACGCTACCTAGGAACGCCTTTAAGGGTCGTAGGACGCTATATTGGAACACCTTTAAGGGGCGTAGGATACTACATTGGAACGCCTTTAGGGGGCGTAGGACGCTACCAAGGAACGCCTTTAAGGGGCGTAGTACGCTACCAAGGAACGCCTTTAAGGGGTGTAGGATGCGACATTGGAACCTTTAAGGGCGTAGGACACTACATTGGAACGCCTCTAAGGGGCGTAGGACGCTACACTGGAACGCCTTTAAGGGTCGTAGGACGCTACATTGGAACACCTTTAAGGGGCGTAGGATACTACATTGGAACGCCTTTAGGGGGCGTAGGACGCTACCAAGGAACGCCTTTAAGGGGTGTAGGATGCGACATTGGAACCTTTAAGGGCGTAGGACACTACATTGGAACGCCTTTAAGGGGCGTAGGACGCTACACTGGAACGCCTTTAAGGGGCGTAGGGTGCTACATTGGAACACCTTTAAGGGGCGTAGGACAGTGCAGTGGAACGCCTTTAAGGGGCGTAGGACGCTACCAAGGAACGCCTTTACTACAGGACGCTATATAGTAACGCCACTAAGAGGGTTTAGAGAGCCACCTGGGGTCGCGTGCAGAGCCTGATCAAATTCCCGAGGTTTTATGGCCCAGATGATGGCGTCGTCTCTCTCTCGAAAAGAAAGGAAGTGGTCGATCGATGTGTCTGAGATAATGACATGAAAATCTGAGTACCCCAGACACGGAGGCTGGAAGGTACCTCACCAGGTAACTCTGGCGCTGTAACTCATCATTTACTGAGCTTTTCGAGATTTCAGAATGCAAATCATGTAGTTAAAACGTTAATAATGATAACGATAGTCTATTAATGTAATGCAATGATGCTGTGTCTAAGGAAGTTAAATCGTCTTTGTAAAAATACACCTTCACAATATTCTGCCACATCCCATCAGCTGACATCAATATATTGATGTTATCATCAGTCCTTTCAGATTTATATCACGAAATCATTAGAGGCAAAATTCTCGCAACAAAAAATGGAAAAGAAAAAGTCCTGTAAATCCCATTTTCCATCGATTGGAATTCAGTAGGATTTTGAGAGATCAATACATTGTTGGTGGACAGCCACAACCACATATAATGCTTCAGGTATGTATGTCATCAGGAATTGTGACAGCAACGCCTGAAGTGATCCTGAAGCTGTTTCGAGTCGTGTTGGCACCCCTGAAGCTGAATGATGGTAGCCAGGGAGTCCTCACCTCCACCACTCACTCACACCTCACACTGTCGTTACTCACCACACTCATACCTCACTACCGTTACTCACTACTCACACCTCACTACCGTTACTCACTACTCACACCTCACTACCGTTACTCACTACTCACACCTCATAGTACCGTTACTCACTACTCACACCTCATAGTACCGTTACTCACCTCACTCATATCTCGCTACCGTCACTCACTACACACACCTCACTACCGTTACTCACTACATACACACACATATACACACCTCACTACCGTTACTCACTACACACACCTCTACCGTTACTCACTACACACACCTCACTACCGTTACTCACTACACACACACACATACACACCTCACTACCGTTACTCACTACACACACACACACACACACACACACACACACACCTCACTACCGTTACTCACTACACACACACACACACACACACACATACACACCTCACTACCGTTACTCACTACACACACACACACACACACACACATACACACCTCACTACCGTTGCTCACTACAAATCTCACCACCATTACTCACCACTCATACCTTAGTATTTTGAAGAAATCAAATTCAAAATATGTATAGCTTCAGTCGCGTGGTACAATTGTCTAAGAAAAAAATACAGTTAATGAACAGAGTTTCCAAGACGAGTGATGCCTATTGGATATTCCCAGGGATTTCATCACATAGAATGTCACGGATGAAAGACATCTTATATGTCCGCTTGAGAACTTTCATTATGGTAATTACCACATCATACAAGAGCCGGATATGACAGACAAAATGTATTGTCTGGAAAAGATTTAAAGATCGTTCATCCATACAGTAAAAATGGATAAAAAGAAAAATGTCCAAGGTTTTTCGAAATTTGATTCAGGTAATTCCAGCATTTTCGTTAATTGGTTTTCAGGTTGGAATTACATGCCAGCCGAGGGATGAATTCTGAGATGAAATATTGGTGTTTTCTCTGCAGAAAACGCATAAGAGTCAGACTTAGAAAAACATTTAGAAGCGCAACAAGTCATAATATCCTTTCTAAATTGCACAAATCCAACGTCAGAACTTCATATAGGATTTTCAATAATCTACCTAGATTATGTTTTCATAAATGCTTAATACATGATTATCTTTAAGTGTGGTAAATTTAAGGCCGAGATGATATTATGAGAGTCACTACGTTACGTAAGGAAAGACTTGACCATAAAATACTCTTTTGAATTATTTTTTTTTTTGGAAGGCGCTAACGTAGCCACCACAATATGAGCGTCTTCAACAGCCGACCAACACACTTGACAACACAAGAACAGTGTTTTGTGAGATCGGCAACACCGCTGACACACTTGAGGTTTTTGTTTACCCTGTTACCTGATAAGGCAGTGTGTTTGCAAGGGGATACACTCTGACATGGCAACGTTGTATGGAATAAGAAGTATTACCTGGTCTTTTCATCAAATAAACAGACTTCAGAATAAGAATAATATCTGAAACAATTGATTATTTCAGGAAGTAAATCACTGAGAATAATCCCAGACAAATATAATTCTTTTCCATGATGATTATACTTGTCTTATGAAATAGATATATTAGTATATATTACCATTAACACCTCAAAATAGTACGGCATTTTGATATGATATCTTGAGATTCAGAAATGAAGCATGTATCGCTGAAATTTAACTGAACACTCTTCTTTCTTAACAGCGATTATTTTACATATTGTATAAAGATTACAGAAAACTATCAACACCTGTACAGTAACATTCCAGTCTTGGCCTGTCTGTGGGCCAGCGTCAGGGTTGGCTCCACAAAGTCTGTCACGACGTTGGCTCACACCACACGCGCGCACACACACACACATATGTAGTCATCTGCATCGTAAACCTTCACATCGTAAACCTTCCCCGTCGTAGCTCAAAATATGCCAGTGGTCGGTGTACCACAAATTTACCCGCTTAAGCCGTTCACACAGTTGTAAGAAGCGTCAGCTTCGCCTGTCATCTTCAGCCAGTGTGAACAGACAGAAGACTGTAACCTCTGCAGGAAAGCGTACCAGCGAGAATATCAACTGCCAACACCCGAAATTCTGTTGACAGTTCCTTCAAGCACTTTGGAATGTGAAATATGAATATGGGTCCCCTCATCCTTCTCGACCAGGTGGCCAAGCTCTTCCAGTCGCCTGGATCCGCGACACAGGAGTTGAGAATAAGAAGCCTCCTGTGTTGTGGATCCTCACGAGACCAGAGGCAAACCAACATCATCTTGAGGTCAGCCATTCTTCTCCTATAACACCTGTATTGCGACGACCGGCTGCCGCCAGTGATTCCGAGGCAATCCTAGTCTAAATCAACTACAAATCATCAAGACTCACCGACTCAGTCTCTGCAATTTTCGAAACGAGGAGCCAAACAGCTGCCGAAGGGAAAAAAGAAAGAAAACACTTTTACCCAGCTCCTGGTGGGCTCCGAGCTCAAGCCGCCATTTTGTCTCCTTGTCTTTCTGCGCCGGAGAACGAAGGTCTTCGAGAGCTTCTCACTATCGTGATCCTCACCTGGTATCTGTCCCTCCCTGGGTCGGAATGTGCAGGCGTGGGTGACGAAGTGTAGGGAGGTGGGCGTGTGAGAGGCGTGAGCAAGCCACCAGCCATCACCATCCTGGCCTATACACCGCTTCTGCGCAACCAGCCCACTCTCTAGTCATGCACCGCCATGCATCCGACTCCATATTGATTTTACGCTGTGACATCTACGTTATTTCCTTCATTACTCTCTTCAGGAAACACAGTCGTACGAATGGCACGACATTCGTTATCACGCGAGTAGCGATCACATAATCTGAGATTAATGTGTATGTAAATATTTTTCTAGATCTTGTAACCAGCTAGTACATACGGCGCTCCAGCCCGAACTCTTATTACCACACCATTACTAGTGGGATCCTATTCTAATTCATCCCAGGATGAAGTATAAGGCACACGCATGACGCCGAGCTCATCAAACACTTTAGAGTATAAGCAATTATTGACATTTCGTTTCCAATATGGCGACCCGGGAATTCTTGTGGTCCGGTGACCACACAAGCCGCGACTGCTTCTTGCTTTTATACTGGACCTGGATTATTCCCTTTGTCTACGGTGTATATCTTGCTCCTCTCCTAAGTTCAATCCTACTCCGGCGGGTACAGTACCAGAGTGCCAGGTTCGGCACCACCTGAGAAACGATTACGAATACACCCTCACCGTCCGTCAGGTTCGCCTCGGAGGCAAGCTGGTGGCTGGCCACACTGGCCTGCGGGAGGAAGGCTATGTACATGGAAATAAGGGCTGTGTAGATGGACATAAGGGATGGTATAGTAAACAAAATTGAAATGAAAGGTATAAACAAAAATATATATAAAGCGGAAATAACAACAGAAAATATCCGTGGAATAGACAAAAGTGCGAATTATGATATACGCATTATGCTCTTCAGAAAATGCTGCCACCTCTGTATGACACTATGTGTTGCCATGTCTACAGGTCATTAAATTGTATCACAAAAATTGCGCTGTTGAACGGAACAAATTTCGAGGCCGATTTCATTCTAAACTTATAAACAAAAAATTGTAGCCTGGAAACAGCCTTGCTCTGAGTCATACGCACACCACAGGTGTAACAAGTTGATGTACAAACCACATATTGTTATCATACGTGTATGTAAACACTGAAATATGTTAATCTTGCTCTAAATGTACAGGAAAATTAGTTAAACCATACTAGAGCTTCGGGAACAATGGAAGCAAAGTCACATCTCTAACAAACACTTTGTAAACTATTGCAGTATTAAACCACTGCGGTATCATTCCGGTATCAAACCATTGCACCTATCAAATCATTGTGGTATCAAACCATTGCTGTATCACTAAAGTATCAAACCATTACGGTACCAAAACCATTTGTACAGTATCAAACTATTGCTATATCAAACCATTGTGATATCAAACCATTGCTGTATCATTCCGGCATCAAACCATCGCGCTATTAAATCGTGGTATCAAACCATCATTATATCAAACCATTTCTGTATCATTGAAGTATCAAACCATGACGGTATCAAAACCATTACAGTATCAAACTGTTGCGATATCAACCTATAGCTATATCAAACCATTGCGATATCAAACCATTGTTTTATCATTTCGGTATCAAACCATCGCGCTCTCAAATCATTGCGGTATCAAACCATTGTTATATCACTGCGATATCAAACCATTGTTATATCACTGCGATATCAAACCATTGCGGTATCAAATCATTGCGGTATCAAACCATTGTCATATCACTGCGCTATCCAACCATTACTGTATCAATCCACTGCGGTATCAAATCATTGCGGTATCAAACCACTGCGGTAACAAACCACTGCGGTATCAAACCACTGCGGTATATAACCTGAGTTCACTAATCAAACTGTTCTTAGTATTGTTGCATGTGGTATGACGACCTCATTAGTTCCTTAAGACTCTGCCGTTCAGTATATTGCGCGCTTTCGTGACACACCCACACAAAATGGTGATTTCTTCTATATCCAGATCCAAGAGTATTTATCTTGCGACTTTCACATGCCACAGGAAGCTTGATAGCTTAAAGAGAATTATGAAATTTTCTTATCAGTCCTCCATACTCTTGCATCAATACATAAAGAATGTATAGATTTTCTATTTAGAAGCACCTGTGTTTGGTGTACTGGTGCGATCTGTTGCTAGGCTGACCGGCTGGCGGGTGGGTGGGTCGGTGGGGTGGCTCACCAGCGGAGTGGGCCAGGCACCAGGTGGGAGGGACAAGCGCTACGGCGAAGAGTACTGGCGGGAGCGGTACCCGTCGCCTCCCGAGGGTGTGGACGGTGAAGAGCGACTGGTGGCGCTCTGCCTCAAACTCTCGCTGTGCCACATCCCTCATGCGCACACCCTGCCAGGTGCCGCTCTCCACACACACACACGTACATGTACACTACTCATTGACGCACACACACACACACACGAAGCGAAGTCGGGGAGCTCGGTTGCAGAGAGATCGTTAAAGCAGAACCCAGACTTATGTACGCCAGTGTAGAGAAGGATGACGGGAGGGATGTGATCAAATCTGAATCCTTCAGTGGACTTTATGATGATGGTGAACTGGGAAAACGATTGGGTGAATAATGAGCATATGCATCTACAGCGCTAGACCAGTGGGTGAAGGAAGCAAACAAAGATGGAGTGAACGCAGTAGCAGCTGAAATATTCATGCAAGTCGGTGATGGAAGAGAGGGTTAGGGATGGCGTCCCGCGGGTGTACGTACACTGCTATGGTGGTGGACGGAGGTAAAGACACAAAAGTCTCGCTTGACTGTTAACTGAAGGAAAAGGATTTTGGAGTTGAAGAATATGGGAAGGGTGTGTTGAAGGGCTCCCGGGAGTGCAGTGAGGAGGAGACATATAGGGAAGGAGAAGGAAAAGAGGTATGCAACAGGTCCTGGGCTCAACCCAGGTTATGTAAGTCACTGATTTTATTCCTTCCATTGCCACTATTTTCTTAGCTTATGTTAAGATAGATCCGTCAATATTACACCAACAGCAGGAACGGTAATTGAATCTTTCCATATGATAATTCCCCACACGAAGGCATCAGCATTCGAATGTTCAGGTTCACAACAGATGATAAAAGCAAGTGAAGATTTAAATTCCTGGAATGTGCAGAAGCGAACCTTTGTACCAACATACCACATAAGCCACTCTGGTTAAAGCACTGATGTAACATCAAAATAGCTCTCGTCTTCTTACACAACAGTCTTGAAATTTAGCATTTCCTATGGACCTCCAGTTGGGAAATGGATTACACAGAATCGAAGTGCTGAGAGATGAATATATATCCCGTAATAGAAAAAGAATACATAAATGAGGAAGCTGTGAAACTTGGAACACCAACAGTGAGGAGATAAACTATAGGGACGAATTCCATGTCCTTGGTATAAAGCAATGATTTTACAGATTCTCAAGATTCTACAACGAAGACGTAGGGAGGTGTTTACCAGCAGGGAAATAGGAACCACATAAGTTAGGCTGCATACGAAAGGGCCAGAATTGCCAACAAAAAGGACGGGAAAGGAGGAACAAGTTGCCACTGAAAGAAATGTAGTCAGCAAGTCAAAGGATCATCCTAAACAACAACACGAATCTCAGAGGGACAGATTAACAGTACAGGAGCAAATACTTAGATTAGAGAGCGCAAAAAGGTACTGAAGTCATACAGGTACGTGAAAAACCTCAAAACAAAGTTTCGAAGAGTGTTTGTTGGCGAAGGTCCAGCGGTACCAATATCCCTATCAGTCTGGAGAAAGGGGGTTATATCCTAGAAAGCATTGAAATCAATCTATTGTAAAGTGATTAGGTTCACGGAGGAGCTAGACCCTCAGTTGGATACCTTGCATCCACTGACATAGAACTATTTTGAGGGATTTGAAGGGTCCCAGATGATCCAGACAGGAACGGAAAATGTAAACATTATCATCGTATAACGTCGTAATGAAGAGGTATGATCTTCCCCTACAGTCAATAGTCCTCAACAGCTTATTTATCATTACGTCTCTGTCAGAACAGGAAAATTAAGAAAACTGGGTGAAGGTGACTGGATACAGAAGAATAAAACATTTCAGGGATAATAAGTCTTAGAATATGTATCAACGCGGGGGAACTGTCCGTCACTGGCGTAAAACCGGCGGCGGTGGAAAGTGTCTCACGGATGGGAGGCTCCAACAACTGTGGACGCTGGCTTGAGAGTTAGCAACCGATCCTCATTTTCATTCATTCCATTGGATCAGGGCTGTTTCATCTTGCAATTTTTCTGCCCTTTTTTTTGCGTGAACCATGGAGTCGTGGAGGGCAAACTTCAGAATTATCCTCCACGTAACGCCCATCGACAGACAAGAAACCCAGCGGCCACTTCTCTTGTATTCAAGTTGTGCAGAGAGAAGGAAGTTAGGAATCGTCTCGGTAAAAATTATTAAAATTATCAACATGTGAAATTATAAACTCCGGGAAACTAATTATGATTACACAAAACTGAACATATGCAATAAACTTTTGCAATAGTTCAGTACAGTATGAATGAACACTTGCAATAGTTCAGTACCGTATGAATGAACACATTGGGCAAGCCTAGTTATTTTCACAGCCATTAAGTATCTTGCTTTTACAGAGAACTTCACGTATAGTAAGAGTTAAACAGCATATTGGATGGCAGACCTGTGTGATGAAATGTCGTCTTAGTGACCTCGTATTTCCAAAGTAGACCACTCGACGCTCGTGACAGTCTGAATGCATCAGCCGCAAACTGCAGGTTCATCTTGTCCAGTCTGTCTTTGTGCATATGTGCTAGAACTACATTCCTCAACCGGGTTGGTCCCGTCTTTTACATGGGTCGTCTGTCTTGAGGCGCCAGAGGGCACTACACAATGCCGTCGAAGTCTTGACTAGGATGATGTGTAATAACTTGACCTTGCTGAACAAGACATATTTGACTGATGAGCCGAACTACCTTCTTCACCAGACTTCTCCATCGGCAAGTGAGACATCAAAAAGTCCGTAGGTGTCTGTAAGTAGGGCAGTATCATATCACACTGATATTCATCATGGCAAGAGATGTGGCATACTTGACCACCTTTGTTGTGGAATGTGGAAGCCTTGACCAGAGTGCTCAATGGTCATGTGAATGGCTTCTCACCTATGCGAACTTTTCTATTAAGTTTTAATTGGCTCTCCTGGCTAAAAGTCTTTCGGCAATGTGAACCTTGTTTTGGTTTCTCTCCAGTCTAAACGGTAATGCGCTTCGCTACATACCTCTTGCTGTCAAAGGTCGTCAGGCACTGGGAACATTGATATGGCTTCTCACCTGTATGAACAGTCACACGCTACAATGATCTATCTCAGTAAGAAAATGTCTTTCGACACTGTGAACATTAAAATGGCTTCTCTCCAATGATTGTATGCTGTACTAAAAAACTTCAGTGGAAGGATTTTGGCAATATGAACATTAATATGGCTACTCTCTTGGATGAATGTTCATGTGGTTTACTGAAGTACTTCACTGGGCGAAGGTCTATTTAGCACTAAAAATATTCTTATGGCTTCTCTCCTGTATGAATGATCATGTGGTTTATTAAATTACTTCTCCAGGAAAAGGCCTTTTGACACTGGGAACATGAGTATTCAACTGTTGCATTAAGTGAATCTTTAGGGAAAAAGGTCTTTTGGCATTGTTAACATCCACATGGTTTTTCTCCAGTATGAGTATTCATGTACCTCACTAAATAATTCCTCTCAAAGAAAGCCTTCTGGCATTGTAAACATTCAAATGGCTTCTCTTTCGTATGAGCAGTCATGTGCCACACTAGACCACTTCTCCTTGCTGAACAAGATATATTTGACTGATGAGCCGAATTACCTTCTTCACCAGACTTCTCCATCGGCAAGTGAGACATCAAATAGTCTGAAGGTGTCTGTAAGCAGGGCAGTATCATGTCACACTGATATTCATCATGGCCACCTTTGTTGTGGAATGTGGAAGCCTTGACCAGAGTGCCCAATGGTCATGTGAATGGCTTCTCACCTATGCGAACTTTTCTATTGTTTTAAATGGCTCTCCTGGCTAAAAGTATTTCGGCAATGTGAACATTGTTTTGGTTTCTCTCCAGTCTAAACGGTAATGCGCTTCGCTACATACCTCTTGCTGTCAAAGGTCGTCAGGCACTGGGAACATTGATATGGCTTCTCACCTGTATGAATGATCATGTGGTTTATTAAATTACTTCTCCAGGAAAAGGCCTTTTGACACTGGGAACATGAGTATTCAACTGTTGCATTAAGTGAATCTTTAGGGAAAAAGGTCTTTTGGCATTGTTAACATCCACATGGTTTTTCTCCAGTATGAGTATTCATGTACCTCACTAAATAATTCCTCTCAAAGAAAGCCTTCTGGCATTGTAAACATTCAAATGGCTTCTCTTTCGTATGAGCAGTCATGTGCCACACTAGACCACTTCTTGCTGAACAAGATATATTTGACTGATGAGCCGAATTACCTCCTTCACCAGACTTCTCCATCGGCAAGTGAGACATCAAATAGTCTGAAGGTGTCTGTAAGCAGGGCAGTATCATGTCACACTGATATTCATCATGGCCACCTTTGTTGTGGAATGTGGAAGCCTTGACCAGAGTGCCCAATGGTCATGTGAATGGCTTCTCACCTATGCGAACTTTTCTATTGTTTTAAATGGCTCTCCTGGCTAAAAGTATTTCGGCAATGTGAACATTGTTTTGGTTTCTCTCCAGTCTAAACGGTAATGCGCTTCGCTACATACCTCTTGCTGTCGAGGGTCATCAGGCACTGGGAACATTGATATGGCTTCTCACCTGTATGAACAGTCATACGCTACAATGATCTATCTCAGTAAGAAAATGTCTTTCGACACTGTGAATATTAAAATGGCTTCTCTCCAATGATTGTGTGCTCTGCTAAACAACTTCAGTGGAAGGTTTTTGGCAATATGAACATTAATATGGCTACTCTCTTGGATGAATGTTCATGTGGTTTATTGAAGTACTTCACTGGGCGAAGGTCTATTGGCACTAAAAATATTCTTATGGCTTCTCTCCTGTATGAATGATTATTTGGTTTATTAAATTACTTCTCCAGGAAAAGGACTTTTGACAGTGGGAACATGAGTATTGAACTGTAGCATTAAGTGAATCTTTAGGGAAAAAGGTCTTTTGGCATTGTTAACATCCACATGGCTTTTCTCCAGTATGAGTATTCATGTACCTCACTAAATAATTCCTCTCAAAGAAAGCCTTCTGGCATTGTAAACATTCAAATGGCTTCTTTCTCGTATGAGCAGTCATGTGCTACACTAGACCACTTCTCCAAAAGGTCTTTTAGCACCATGAATATTTGTGTAGCTTCTCTCCTTTATGAAGTCATGTGCTCCTTTTGATTATTCCTACGGGAGAAGGTATTTTGGCAATGTGGACATGTGAATGGTTTCTTTCCTGTATGAATAATCATGCGTCGGATGAAATGATTCCTCAGGGAGAAAGTCATCTGGCAATATGAGCATTTATGTATGAATTCTTCAGCATGAGAATTCATATCCTTCATTAACTGGAACCTTTGGGTGAAGGTCTTTTCGCATTGTGGATATTCATATGGCTTCTCCTTTGCACGAAGAGTTGTGTACTGCAGTAAATTACAACCTCTGGGTGAAGGCTTGTGGGCGCTGTGAGCATTCATAAGGCTTCTCTCCCGTATAAGTTAGAATGTTTTACTTTAGCATTCCCACACGTCTTGCAGTGGATTCTAACAGGCTGGTGATGTTGATGATTCTCTCTCTCTCTCTCTCTCTCTCTCTCTCTCTCTCTCTCTCTCTCTCTCTCTCTCTCTCTCTCTCTCTCTCTGTATATATGGATGTATGTATGTAATGTGAGGCGTCTGGGGTAAACCATGGAAAGGTCTGTGGGGCTTGAATGTGGAAAGGGAGTTGCGATTTCGTTGCATTACACATGACAGCTAAAGACTTGAGTGTGGATGAATGTGGCCTTTTTGTCTTTTCCTGGCGCTACCTCGCTGGAGGGGTGGGGGGATGCTGTTTCCTGTGTGGCGGGGTAGCGACGAGAATAGATGAAGGCAGCAAGTATGAATATATATATATATATATATATATATATATATATATATATATATTTCTTTTATTTGCTTTGTCGCTGTCTCCCGCGCCTGCGAGGTAGCGCTAGGAAACAGACGAAAGAAATGGCCCAACACACCCCCACACACATGCACACACACACACGTCCACACACGCAAACATACACACCCACACATCCCAACGTACATACATATATACACACACAGACACACACATATACACACAATTCACACTGTCTGCCCCTACGCACCCCCATCGCCACCCCGTCACACACGGAATAACATCCCCCTCCCCCCTCATGTGCGCGAGGCAGCGCCAGGAAAGGACAACAAAGGCCCCATTCGCTCACACTCAATCTCCAGCTATCATGCAATAATGCCCGAAAGCTCAGCTCCCTTTCCACATCCACGCCCCACAGAACTTTCCATGGTTTACCCCAGACGCTTCACATGCCCTGATTCAATCCATTGGCAGCACGTCGACCCCGGTATACCACATCGATCCAATTCACTCTATTCCTTGCCCTCCTTTCACCCTCCTGCATGTTCAGGCCCCGATCACTCAAAATCTTTTTCACTCCATCTTTCCACCTCCAATTTGGTCTCCCACTTCTCCTCGTTCCCTCCACCTCCAACACATATATCCTCTTGGTCAATCTTTCCTCACTCATTCTATCCATGTGCCCAAACCATTTCAAAACACCCTCTTCTGCTCTCTCAACCACGCTATTTTTATTTCCACACATCTCTCTTACCCTTACATTACTTACTCGATCAAACCACCTAACAAACATGATTCATACATCTGTATAACGCATGATCTGTATACCGCATGATCTGTATACCTCATAATCTATATACCGCATGATCTGTATACCTCATGATCTGTATACCTCTTGATCTGTATACCTCATAATCTATATACCGCATGATCTGTATACCTCATGATCTGTATACCTCTTGATCTGTATACCTCATAATCTATATACCGCATGATCTGTATACCTCATGATCTGTATACCTCTTGATCTGTATACCTCATAATCTATATACCGCATGATCTGTATACCTCATGATCTGTATACCTCTTGATCTGTTTACCTCATAATCTATATACCGCATGATCTGTATACCTCATGATCTGTATACCTCTTGATCTGTATACCTCATGATCTATAAACAGCATGATCTGTATACCTCATAATCTATATACTGCATGATCTGTATACCTCATAATCTATATACCGCATGATCTGTATACCTCATGATCTGTATACCTCTTGATCTGTATACCTCATAATCTATATACCGCATGATCTGTATACCTCATAATCTATATACCGCATGATCTGTATACCTCATAATCTATATACCGCATGATCTGTATACCTCATAATCTATATACCGCATAATCTGTATACCTCATGATCTGTATACCTCTTGATCTGTATACCTCATAATCTATATACCGCATGATCTGTATACCTCATGATCTGTATACCTCTTGATCTGTATACCTCATAATCTATATACCGCATGATCTGTATACCTCATGATCTGTATACCTCTTGATCTGTATACCTCATAATCTATATAGCGCATGATCTGTATACCTCATGATCTGTATACCTCTTGATCTGTATACCGCATAATCTAATACCTCGTGGTTTGTATGCATCATGATTGGTATACCTCATGATCTGTATACCAGAGTAACCAAAAGGATTCCCACTAAATTACCAGAAGAATGGTCACTCTTGCTGCCCTGTCTTTTAATCTTGTATACATGTAATATATTTTCGCTCTACACACACACACACACACACACACACACACCATTCTAAGCCAGGTATCTATTTATTGCCCATATTCGAGAGGGGGCGGAGGATGAACACTTGGTTTGGGTGTAGCCCGACTGCCATGCCAAGGGCTCGAACCCATGCGGGTCTGAATCCGGGCTAGCCAATGCTGACTCAGTCAGGAACGCTAATCGTTACACCACAGGGTCCATAGGGATGTTTGTAGATAATGATTCGCCAAAACTAAGCCTGGCAGGAGATCTTGTTAATGACAGCCCATGTTTGTGATGTCATTACTGGCACAGGTCAGGCGTGTGCTCTCGGTGTGCCATTACTGGCACAGGTCAGGCGTGTGTTCTCGGTGTGCCATTACTGGCACAGGTCGATCAGTGTGTAACTGTAGTGTAGTGAGCTCTTTTAAGGAGATCTTTTGTGTTGTGTAAAATGTGTGGTAGACATCTGAATTTAGACTATATAGTTTACTTCTAAAAGTTTTCCCATGTCACGCTAATGCAATACAGTAACCACTGCAAATCACATCATTAGAAAATTGAATAGAATAAGAAATCAAACAATATTGACAATAAAAGTGTTATTCGCATGTGAACTCCTGGTAGACGATATTCCCAAAGCCAAAATAATCAGCCAAGCAACCTCAGCTAATGAACAGGTCTAGACTTTAATACGAAACTAACCTCCAAATGTGATCATTTTCAAATTACCAGCAATTTGTAACCTTGATTAGTTATACCTATATTTATGGTATAAAAGAAAACGTAATTTTATGGGGGAACTGCTAATGTAGGAGCTCAGTGTCACGAAATGAAAAAAAAAATCCCTCTATATAAAAACTGTTCAAAGTACAAAAGACTAGATTACAATTTACTGATCCCAAAATCTTGAGGTCACAGAATTGTACAATGTGACCAGCTATGTTCACCTGTGTGCATGAAAAGATTTTGTAAAGCCTTTTCCAATATTTGAGTAAGCCTCCTTTGATTATAGGAGAAACAAATACTAACTTTAAGTCAACAGCAAAATAGTTAACTGTAATAATTTGCCAAGGGTTGTTTTTTGCGAGTACAATTTATGGCTCTTAAGTGTGGTGGTTTCATGCAAAAATTCATTTTCCATGTTGTATAGTTGGTAAATCTTGGTAAATCTTGCAGTCACTCACATCAGGTTGCTTATTCCGTTTGAGTGAACTCCTTCCAGAAATGAAAGGAAATGAACTGCAAGGCTATTCATTTTCAAGAGAAACACCCCTGGCAATGAATCTGGAGGGGTAATCTCATACCTTTTTTTAAGACTGGTTCTCTTTGCATTTATGAAAAACAAGCATCAGGTAGAGGAAAACAGCAGAGCACCTGAAGGGATTCTGCCAAAATTTTTCCTGCCACATGATGACTGAAGCAGCAGTGTCCACGAGTACTGGGCCATGTACATAAACATTTAATATCAGTATAACAGTAAAACTGACCTTTAAGGGGAATCCTCTTCTCTGCCCAGCGGAGCGTTGATTTGACTGCTTAGATGTGTGAGGAAGGTGAGAGTGTGTGGGAAAGACACCTCACTCTTATGCACTCGAACAGAGAATTACACTCTATCTTATCAACACACTGGAAGACATGCCAACAAATATGTACATTCCAGGATCAACTTGTTCCTAACTTTCGAGGTTTTACATTAATTTAGTAACTCGGAGGCTATCTGTTGCACTTCGTCACCTGAAACATATCACACTGACATAAGACCTTGTAACAATACGATACAAAAAGCACATACAATCAAGGGTATACTGTATGAATGTGTTGAAATAATTTATGAGTAAAATATTCACTTTCATCATATTCGCCTTGGCACTCCCACTACAGCCTATGACCTCACCACTCCCAGTGCAGACCATAATATCAGAATACACTCTTCAGCTTCTGCCCTCCTACTTACTCTAACCCCTGACACCCCACCTCAGACCACACCATTTGAAGTAAGGGAAATTATAAAAGGAAACATTACGAGGCCAAAAAGATGCCTGTAGTTTTTAATCCAAAAACACATTCTCTTTTCATCTCGCACATAACCATAATACTTGACAACACTAATCTAAAACGATTGTTTCTTCTTAAATCTAAATTTTTCCATATAAACAGCAGTTGGAAGTACACCAAAATGATATATCTCCGATAATGAATCGGTTCCTTGTTACCAACCGAGAGGAGGCTGAACGGTTCCTGGGCCCCCCTTGACAACTGCGAGACCTGGATCTTTCTTAGTCCACTTTTGCAGCATTCAGGGGTCTTAGATCCAACCTCCTCTCTTTTGAACATTGTCTGTCTACTTCTTTACCTGATCCTCCTCTTCTCTCTGAAATCCAAACGTTCAATGTTAACTCCTCAGTACCAGATCACCAAGTACAACCTTTTTCCTTAAGAATCATTCGCCTCATGGATCTCAAACCACCTAAAAATTCAGTCATATGGTTCAAAAATTCTCTTCTACGACTTTGTTTTCATGCCTCGTATGTTTCCCCCGATGTTCTTCTAGATATTGGGTAGAACTCTTTGACTTATTGACTCCCTTCAAAGAGGCACTGTTTCCCTCGCATCCACAAGTCAATTTTTTTCATGTAGGGGATTTCTACGTTCATCTCAAAGATTTGCCGGCTATACCCGGAATAATCACCGCGATCTCGAGGCTTTTCCTTTTTTTTTCCCCACTTCATACACTTGGGGCATTTAATTAAACACCCAAATTGGTTTATGATCTCCAAGAATACTACTTTAAGACAGCCGAACTCCTTTTGAACCATCCCGCTTTAGATACACTATGTCCCCTTCGGCCCTTCCGGTAAGTCGTTATCTCCATCACTTCCAGCTGGGTACGTCCATCCCTATCCCCTCCTCGGAAACTTATTTTGGCCCACTTTTGCGCTACCTACATATTCATAGGTAATCTCTGCCTATTTTACTTCTCTACAACTTATGATGAACCACATGTCTCTCTTTTCAAACCTTACTTCGTGATGCATATTGTATCCTTTCATGGAATTCTGTTTTCCAGTCTATGTCTTCCAAGAAACTGCTCACCTCTGCGTAGTTCCAACGACTGTCTGTCTTTGACTCTGGTTTCCTATTTAATCTTTCCATGTTTTTGATAACCACTTCGTTAGGGTTAATCACTATATAATGACTTTTTCCTAGCGAGGTATCACATTTGATATTTTTTATATTCATGATGTTGTACGTAAAAGTTAGTTATATAGTCTCGATTGTATATGAGCCACTAAGACTTTGATGTGCTGAGTGACATCCTATTTTCCCATTATATACCGTCAAACTTTGCCTCTGACTGTCTTTCAGTGAAGCCAACTATTCCCAGTCCATTTCTCTATACTC
Organism: Panulirus ornatus; assembly: GCF_036320965.1. Taxonomy (NCBI): domain Eukaryota; kingdom Metazoa; phylum Arthropoda; class Malacostraca; order Decapoda; family Palinuridae; genus Panulirus; species Panulirus ornatus. The sequence continues at coordinate 16,106,922 of NC_092264.1, forward strand.
AGAATCCCCCACAATTAATAGGACTGTTATGGTTTGCGAACTTTGTAATAGGATGGAGATGCCATAATTCAAATTAAAAAATATTCCAAATAAAATCGATTACATGAAATAACATTAGTATGATAATGTATGGCACAGTGTACGATAGTGTGGCAGGGAGGAGGAGGCTCCTCGCCTTGTTATTTGTAAACAAACAGCTTTGCATGCCTCTCGTACGCAAGTTAAGCCACGACATAGAACATCGTAGAAGACATTGATAATGGATGTGAATTCGTCTTTACTCTTACAGAAAAACATAAAAGATAGTTCTGAGGATCTTCAAGAGTTCTTAAAAGATTTGAATAACTGGGAGAAAGACATCAAGTTGCAGGACGAGAAATTGTCTAAACAGTCCAAGGAAGGCCCTGCCAATACAGAGGTAAAGCACAGGGTAATGTTTATAATTATAATTAGTTTTCTTATTAACTGATATGAATGTCTGGGTAAATGTGTGTTTATCTTTGGATACTGAGGGAATTTTTTACTGCAATATTAGTCTACAAAATAATCACTACTGTAGCATGAATTTAAGCATTATATTTCATTGGATGATATTAAATAAAGCAGTAGCAGTAATTTATAGGAAAAATGTTTGGAGGATATAGTAGAAGGTAAAACATACAGAGTCAATGAAATCTGAAAACCTAAATCTCCTTGGCAGTCAGGATTTGTCCTAATGTTTAATATTTTACAAACAGACAATGCAGTGAGCAGCCATGCCATCTCTGGGAGCACAGGAGTTTCTTGTCGGTATATTTTGGGCACAAATGTGTTTTACCTCGCCCCTGAAACTACCTCTGGGAATCTGCATTAGTATTTACGAAAGCAGATGTGTTTTTTATGTATATAATCTCTTGTTTTCCTCTTATGGAATTAATCCTGTGAATTTAGATAATTTCGTGAGAGGATGGGATTATCATTGTTTACTCATATGTTGTATTTCAGTATTAAGTAGCTTGTTAGTGGTAAGGTTTTGAGGGAGGGTTATTTGGTTTGAGAGGTGTGGAGTGAATTCAGATATCTTTAGAAATACTAGAATGTGATCCAATGTGGAACAGTTCCTGTTATGCTGTAAATTGATTCCTGTGTCTTTATAGACATCTACAATCACCCAGTAATCAATAGAACCTATGTAAACCTCACAAGACCTCATTTAGGGGCCGAGATTTATGTAATATTTCATATCATAGGAAGTGCCACATGTTAAATTCCATTCCGTGCATTAGGTCTAAAGAGTGTGAGGATTCCTGTGATAAATCAAAATGACTACCTATGGTATAAAAGCGATTTAGAGATAACTGGGGAGCATGATTTAGAGTATTATTTTCTAATGAAAGATTTTAGATAAGATGAAAAGGGTTATGTTTCTTTTCTTTTTCATACTTGAACATTGTTTCCCATGTTGATGAGGTATCACCAGAAAGCAGATGAAGAAAGAACATCCACTCACTTACATATGTATATGTGCATACACATATATATGCATAGGTATGTATGGGAGGCTGTTGATTGAGGTTGAAGGCATTTACAGAGCCTCATTTTGGGGAGGACATTGTGGTTTGAAAAGTGGTGCATGATGTGTGGATTAGGTGTTTGCTTTAAAGAATGTCTGTGAAAAATACTTAGAGAAATGATGGATCTGTATGTGGCATTAATGGATCTCGAGAAAGCATAAGGTTGATAGAGATGCCGTAAGGAAGCTTTTCAGAATATGTGATTTGGGAAGAGTGCTTCTAGAATAAGTGAGATGTTTTAAGCCTTTTTTTTGAAAATCAGAAGTGGACATGGTGTTGTGGACTTTTAAACATTTCAATTCCTTTTTCAAGATTGGTCCTCCTGTACGATGTAAGAAGAAATTAGAGACTTCTTCAGGAAAAGGAGCCATCAAAATCTCATCTGGTGACAGCAAACGGAGAAGAAATGAAGGTGAAAATTTGAAGAAAAAAAAGATATCAGCATATGACTATGCAGCTTGGGATAAATTTGATGTGGTAGGTTTTAAAAACCTTCAGTTGTTATCTGTAGGTATCTGTAACATATAACAAAATGTTTGAAACAGTTTTGCAGAACAGTTATGTAACATGATCATGTTTTTTCCCATTTAAAGTTTTATTATTCTTTTGTTTGTTGGTGGTTTTTTGTTTGTTTTTTCATTCAAGGCCTGGTTTCAGTCAGGACTCCTATTCATACTGGAGTCTTTTCCATTAAATGAAGTCTGTACGCCATTTTGACTGTGCATATTTGCTTGTAAATTCATTCCTACCCTTGTTGTTTTCATTCTTATTCTTCCATCATGGTTTCAGTCTACCCTACATTTATTTGCTGAGGATAGCCATGTTATGGATATATCTTTGTTGCCTTTTATCCTTAAGGAACTAGCTCCTGAGGGGTTAGCCACTGCAGAAAAGGGCTTCTGGATGCCCTATCCAAACACACCTCCCTAGCATGCTCCAATCCCCCCTCCATACACACACTTTTCTGGGTCCTCTCCCCAGTATTATTTGGTTCCCTCCCAGGAAGATTTCTGAGATCAAGCTTGGCAGGGATAGGATGAAAGCAACCACAAGTAGCATTGTGTGTGTGTGATAAGTGCGCTATAATCCCAAAGATCCATTTTTTGGGATATCAAAATCATCTGGCCTCTTACCATTAAATGGCAGTGCTTTCTATGTATGGGCGGCTTATCACTGTTGGGCTGGAATTTCATAGGTTTTGGAGCTGGCAACCGACAATCGATTAGGCTAGAAATTGCAGAAAGTGGGAGTGCATCAGTACTGAGCTTGACAGAAGCAGGAACTATCGGTTGTCACCGTAGCAGGTTCCTATCTCTCTCTGCATATGAGCATCAGACCAAACCTCCCAGGCTAGTCTTACGTGAAATGTTTCTCAAATGTGATATACTTGTGATTCATATTTTTGCTAATGACTTTGCAGTAATAGTGAGCAAAATGATTTCATCTGATAGTGAAATGTAGCCAATTTAATAAGGCTAATCTTGGATGAGTAAAAGTATGGAATTAAAGTGGAAAACTTGTCTGGTTGTTTTTGTTGAATGAATAAAGGTGGCAAGTATGAATTATGTACATGTGTATGTATGTATATGGCTGTGTGTGTATGTATGTATATGTATACGTTGAAATGTATAGGTATGTGTGTGTGTTGTGAGAAATCTATCAGTATTTTTTGTATTTGTCTTGCTTTTTCTAGCAGATAAAAGAATATTGATTCATATGTTCACTGTCGAGGATGTAAGGCATGTGTACGTGTAGGAAGAGAGGAACGTGATTGGTTCTCAGTGAATGTCGGTTTGCGGCGGGGTGTGTGATGTCTCCATGGTTGTTTAATTTGTTTATGGATGGGGTTGTTAGGGAGGTGAATGCAAGAGTTTTGGAAAGAGGGGCAAGTATGCAGTCTGTTGGGGATGAGAGAGCTTGGGAAGTGAGTCAGTTGTTGTTCGCTGATGATACAGGGCTGGTGGCTGATTCATGTGAGAAACTGCAGAAGCTGGTGACTGAGTTTGGTAAAGTGTGTGAAAGAAGAAAGTTCAGAGTAAATGTGAATAAGAGCAAGGTTATTAGGTACAGTAGGGTTGAGGGTCAAGTCAGTTGGGAGGTAAGTTTGAATGGAGAAAAACTGAAGGAAGTAAAGTGTTTTAGATATCTGGGAGTGGCTCTGGCAGCAGATGGAACCATGGAAGCGGAAGTGAATCATAGGGTGGGGGAGGGGGCGAATATCCTGGGAGCCTTGAAGAATGTGTGGAAGTTGAGAACATTGTCTTGGAAAGCAAAAATGGGTATGTTTGAAGGAATAGTGGTTCCAACAATGTTGTAAGGCTGCAAAGTGTGGGCTATGGATAGAGTTGTGCGCAGGAGGGTGGATGTGCTAGAAATGAGATGTTTGAGGACAATACATGGTGTGAGGTGGTTTGATTGAGTAAGTAATGTAAGGGTAAGAGTGATGTGTGGAAATAAGAAGAGCGTGGTTGAGAGAGCAGAAGAGGGTGTTTTGGAATGGTTTGGGCACATGGAGAGAATGAGTGAGGAAAGATTGACCAAGAGGATATATGTGTCGGAGGTGGAGGGAACGAGGAGAAGTGGGAGACCAAATTGGAGGTGGAAAGATGGAGTGAAAAAGATTTTGAGTGATCGGGGCCTGAACATGCAGGAGGGTGAAAGGCGGGCAAGGAATAGAGTGAATTGGATCGATGTAGTATACCGGGGTCGACGTGCTGCCAATGGATTGAATCAGGGCATGTGAAGCGTCTGGGGTAAACCATGGAAAGTTCTGTGGGGCGTGGATGTGGAAAGGGAGCTGTGGTTTCGGGCTTTATTGCATGACAGCTGGAGACTGAGTGTGAGCAAATGGGGCCTTTGTTGTCTTTTCCTGGCGCTGCCTCGTGCACATGAGGGGGGAGGGGGATGTCATTCCGTGTGTGGCGGGGTGGCGATGGGGGTGAGTAGGGGCAGACAGTGTGAATTGTGTGCATGTGTGTATATGTGTGTGTCTGTGTGTGTATATATGTGTGTACGTTGGGATGTGTGGGGGTGTATGTTTGCGTGTGTGGACATGTGTGTGTGTGCATGTGTGTAGGGGTGGGTTGGGCCATTTCTTTCGTCTGTTTCCTTGCGCTACCTCGCAGGCGCGGGAGACAGCGACAAAGCAAAATTATAATAATAATAAAATGTTCACTGTAGAAGTATTTGCAGTTTTATATAGAGAAATATGTTTTCAGAAAAGAAGAGTGAATGTTGGGGTGAAGAGGGTGGTGAGAGTAAGTGAGCTTGGGAAGGAGACTTGTGTGAGGAAGTACCAGGAGAGACTGAGTACAGAATGTAAAAAGGTGAGAACAATGGAAGTAAGGGGAGTGGGGGAGGAATGGGATGTATTTAGGGAATCAGTGATGCTTGCGCAAAAGATGCTTGTGGCGTGAGAAGAGTGGGAGGTGGGTTGATTAGAAAGGGTAGTGAGTGGTTGGATGAAGAAGTAAGATTATTAGTGAAAGAGAAGAGAGAGGCATTTGGATGATTTTTGCAGGGAAAAAATGCTATTGAGTGGGAGATGTATAAAAGAAAGAGACAGGAGGTCAAGAGAAAGGTGCAACAGGTGAAAAAGAGGGCAAATGAGAGTTGGGGTGAGAGAGTATCATTAAATTTTAGGGAGAATAAAAAGATGTTCTGGAAGGAGGTAAATAAAGTGCGTAAGACAAGGGAGCAAATGGGAACTTCAGTGAAGGGCGCAAATGGGGAGGTGATAACAAGTAGTGGTGATGTGAGAAAGAGATGGAGTGAGTATTTTGAAGGTTTGTTGAATGTGTTTGATGATCGAGTGGCAGATATAGGGTGTTTTGGTCGAGGTGGTGTGCAAAGTGAGAGGGTTAGGGAAAATGATTTGGTAAACAGAGAAGAGGTAGGTAAAAGCTTTGCGGAAGATGAAAGCCGGCAAGGCAGCAGGTTTGGATGGTATTGCAGTGGAATTTATTAAAAAAGGGGGTGACTGTATTATTGACTGGTTGGTAAGGTTATTTAATGTATGTATGGCTCATGGTGAGGTGCCTGAGCATTTGCGGAATGCGTGCATAGTGCCATTGTACAAAGGCAAAGGGGATAAGAGTGAGTGCTCATATTTCAGAGGTATAAGTTTGTTCAGTATTCCTGGTAAATTATATGGGAGGGTATTGATTGAGAGGGTGAAGGCATGTACAGAGCATCAGATTGGGGAAGAGCAGTGTGGTTTCAGAAGTGGTAGAGGATGTGTGGATCAGGTGTTTGCTTTGAAGAATGTATGTGAGAAATACTTAGAAAAGCAAATGGATTTGTATGTAGCATTTATGGATCTGGAGAAGGCATATGATTGAGTTGATAGAGATGCTCTGTGGAAAGTATTAAGAATATATGGTGTGGGAGGCAAGTTGTTAGAAGCAGTGAAAAGTTTTTATCGAGGATGTAAGGCATGTGTACGTGTAGGAAGAGAGGAAAGTGATTGGTTCTCAGTGAATGTAGGTTTGCGGCAGGGGTGTGTGATGTCTCCATGGTTGTTTAATTTGTTTATTGATGGGGTTGTTAGGGAGGTGAATGCAAGAGTTTTGGAAAGAGGGGCAAGTATGAAGTCTGTTGTGGATGAGAGGGCTTGGGAAGTAAGTCAGTTGTTGTTCGCTGATGATACAGCGCTGGTGGCTGATTCATGTGAGAAACTGCAGAAGCTGGTGACTGAGTTTGGTAAAGTGTGTGAAAGAAGAAAGTTAAGAGTAAATGTGTATAAGAGCAAGGTTATTAGGTACAGTAGGGTTGAGGGTCAAGTCAATTGGGAGGTAAGTTTGAATGGAGAAAAACTGAAGGAAGTAAAGTGTTTTAGATATCTGGGAGTGGATCTGGCAGCGGATGGAACCATGGAAGCGGAAGTGGATCATAGGATGGGGAGGGGGTGAAAATCCTGGGAGCCTTGAAGAATGTGTGGAAGTCGAGAACATTATCTCGGAAAGCAAATGTATGTTTGAAGGAATAGTGGTTCCAACAATGTTGTATGGTTGCGAGGCGTGGGCTATGGATAGAGTTGTGTGCAGGAGGATGGATGTGCTGGAAATGAGATGTTTGAGGACAATGTGTGGTGTGAGGTGGTTTGATCGAGTAAGTAACGTAAGGGTAAGAGAGATGTGTGGAAATAAAAAGAGCGTGGTTGAGAGAGCAGAAGAGGGTGTTTTGAAATGGTTTGGGCACATAGAGAGAATGAGTGAGGAAAGATTGACCAAGAGGATATATGTGTTGGAGGTGGAGGGAACGAAGAGAAGTGGGAGACCAAATTGGAGGTGGAAAGATGGAGTGAAAAAGATTTTGAGTGATCGGGGCCTGAACATGCAGGAGGGTGAAAGGAGGGCAAGGAATAGAGTGAATTGGATCGATGTGGTATACCGGGGTTGATGTGCTGTCAGTAGATTGAATCAGGGCATGTGAAGCATCTGGGGTAAACCATGGAAAGTTCTGTGGGGCGTGGATGTGGAAAGGGAGCTGTGGTTTCGGGCTTTATTGCATGACAGCTGGAGACTGAGTGTGAGCAAATGGGGCCTTTGTTGTCTTTTCCTGGCGCTGCCTCGTGCACATGAGGGGGGAGGGGGATGTCATTCCGTGTGTGGCGGGGGGTGGCGATGGGGGTGAGTAGGGGCAGACAGTGTGAATTGTGTGCATGTGTGTATATGTGTGTGTCTGTGTGTGTATATATGTGTGTACGTTGGGATGTGTGGGGGTGTATGTTTGCGTGTGTGGACATGTGTGTGTGTGCATGTGTGTAGGGGTGGGTTGGGCCATTTCTTTCGTCTGTTTCCTTGCGCTACCTCGCAGGCGCGGGAGACAGCGACAAAGCAAAATTATAATAATAATAAAATGTTCACTGTAGAAGTATTTGCAGTTTTATATAGAGAAATATGTTTTCAGAAAAGAAGAGTGAATGTTGGGGTGAAGAGGGTGGTGAGAGTAAGTGAGCTTGGGAAGGAGACTTGTGTGAGGAAGTACCAGGAGAGACTGAGTACAGAATGTAAAAAGGTGAGAACAATGGAAGTAAGGGGAGTGGGGGAGGAATGGGATGTATTTAGGGAAGCAGTGATTCCTTGCGCAAAAGATGCTTGTGGCGTGAGAAGAGTGGGAGGTGGGTTGATTAGAAAGGGTAGTGAGTGGTTGGATGAAGAAGTAAGATTATTAGTGAAAGAGAAGAGAGAGGCATTTGGATGATTTTTGCAGGGAAAAAATGCTATTGAGTGGGAGATGTATAAAAGAAAGAGACAGGAGGTCAAGAGAAAGGTGCAACAGGTGAAAAAGAGGGCAAATGAGAGTTGGGGTGAGAGAGTATCATTAAATTTTAGGGAGAATAAAAAGATGTTCTGGAAGGAGGTAAATAAAGTGCGTAAGACAAGGGAGCAAATGGGAACTTCAGTGAAGGGCGCAAATGGGGAGGTGATAACAAGTAGTGGTGATGTGAGAAAGAGATGGAGTGAGTATTTTGAAGGTTTGTTGAATGTGTTTGATGATCGAGTGGCAGATATAGGGTGTTTTGGTCGAGGTGGTGTGCAAAGTGAGAGGGTTAGGGAAAATGATTTGGTAAACAGAGAAGAGGTAGTAAAAGCTTTGCGGAAGATGAAAGCCGGCAAGGCAGCAGGTTTGGATGGTATTGCAGTGGAATTTATTAAAAAAGGGGGTGACTGTATTATTGACTGGTTGGTAAGGTTATTTAATGTATGTATGGCTCATGGTGAGGTGCCTGAGCATTTGCGGAATGCGTGCATAGTGCCATTGTACAAAGGCAAAGGGGATAAGAGTGAGTGCTCATATTTCAGAGGTATAAGTTTGTTCAGTATTCCTGGTAAATTATATGGGAGGGTATTGATTGAGAGGGTGAAGGCATGTACAGAGCATCAGATTGGGGAAGAGCAGTGTGGTTTCAGAAGTGGTAGAGGATGTGTGGATCAGGTGTTTGCTTTGAAGAATGTATGTGAGAAATACTTAGAAAAGCAAATGGATTTGTATGTAGCATTTATGGATCTGGAGAAGGCATATGATTGAGTTGATAGAGATGCTCTGTGGAAAGTATTAAGAATATATGGTGTGGGAGGCAAGTTGTTAGAAGCAGTGAAAAGTTTTTATCGAGGATGTAAGGCATGTGTACGTGTAGGAAGAGAGGAAAGTGATTGGTTCTCAGTGAATGTAGGTTTGCGGCAGGGGTGTGTGATGTCTCCATGGTTGTTTAATTTGTTTATTGATGGGGTTGTTAGGGAGGTGAATGCAAGAGTTTTGGAAAGAGGGGCAAGTATGAAGTCTGTTGTGGATGAGAGGGCTTGGGAAGTAAGTCAGTTGTTGTTCGCTGATGATACAGCGCTGGTGGCTGATTCATGTGAGAAACTGCAGAAGCTGGTGACTGAGTTTGGTAAAGTGTGTGAAAGAAGAAAGTTAAGAGTAAATGTGAATAAGAGCAAGGTTATTAGGTACGAAAGGGTTGAGGGTCAAGTCAATTGGGAGGTAAGTTTGAATGGAGAAAAACTGAAGGAAGTAAAGTGTTTTAGATATCTGGGAGTGGATCTGGCAGCGGATGGAACCATGGAAGCGGAAGTGGATCATAGGATGGGGAGGGGGCGAAAATCCTGGGAGCCTTGAAGAATGTGTGGAAGTCGAGAACATTATCTCGGAAAGCAAATGTATGTTTGAAGGAATAGTGGTTCCAACAATGTTGTATGGTTGCGAGGCGTGGGCTATGGATAGAGTTGTGTGCAGGAGGATGGATGTGCTGGAAATGAGATGTTTGAGGACAATGTGTGGTGTGAGGTGGTTTGATCGAGTAAGTAACGTAAGGGTAAGAGAGATGTGTGGAAATAAAAAGAGCGTGGTTGAGAGAGCAGAAGAGGGTGTTTTGAAATGGTTTGGGCACATAGAGAGAATGAGTGAGGAAAGATTGACCAAGAGGATATATGTGTTGGAGGTGGAGGGAACGAAGAGAAGTGGGAGACCAAATTGGAGGTGGAAAGATGGAGTGAAAAAGATTTTGAGTGATCGGGGCCTGAACATGCAGGAGGGTGAAAGGAGGGCAAGGAATAGAGTGAATTGGATCGATGTGGTATACCGGGGTTGATGTGCTGTCAGTAGATTGAATCAGGGCATGTGAAGCATCTGGGGTAAACCATGGAAAGCTGTGTAGGTATGTATATTTGCGTGTGTGGACATATGTATATACATGTGTATGGGGGTGGGTTGGGCCATTTCTTTCATCTGTTTCCTTGCGCTACCTCACAAACGCGGGAGACAGCGACAAAGCAAAAAAAAAAAAAATGTTAACTAAGTCAAGCTTTGATTTTTGATAATGTTAACTAATATTTGTTTTTCATCTTAGGATTAGGAGGCTCTTGAAAGCTAGTATAGAGAGGTAGTAAACTTGACAATTCAATGAAGCCTTTTAGGCTCTGTAGAGTAGCATTTGTTTAATGCAAGATTGATTTCAGCCTTGTTAACCAAACTAACATCAATAAAGTGGCAGCGTGGACTTATTTCAGTGGTTTGCCCATTACAGTAAAACAAGAAGAATGTATCAGGCTAAGTTGTTTAGTCATAGATGCTTGTTCCAGAAAAAGTTTTCCACTTAATCTGAGAGATATTAGATTATTCTAAATAAGTTCACTTATTTGGGATCATTTGATATTTCCAGACTGGTTCACTTTACCTTTCAGCAAACAAGTTACTAGCTTATTACAGTGCAAGTACCCCTGCTTCTATTATGAACATTGCATTAATATCTTTTTTTTGTAATACCAGAATGCTTTGTCAGCAAAACTAGGGTTAAGGCAGTGCAATTCTTGTGGCTGTTTGAAACATGGATAGTTACCCAGAGGATTTTTCTTTCCAGAGTTGGTTTGTCTCATGATTTTTGAGAATCTCTAAGATCCCTGGATGTTAAAAACCTCTGACTCCTTTTCCTTCTTGTAAGTACCATCACCTACCTCTCACTAACCATCTCTTCAGCTTTATACCAAGAAGGCTGGCACTATATCTGATTTGAAGATCTCTGTGGAGGATAAAAGCATGAATAGTTTACAAGCTTGTTTGTTTCAGGATAAAGCACTGGTTTCATCATCTGAAGAGGAAGAAATGGAAAAGGATACTGAAAAGCAACATTCACGATTACAGGAAGGTGGAAGTGAAGGTCCCAGATCTAACAAGAAAGAGCGGGCTGTAGCTCTAAAGGATGCTGTGAGTAATTGATTGTTGTGCTAAAAAATTTAGGACTGTATAAAGAATGTCAAATTCTTATAAGCTGTTTCATCTGCTGCTTACTGTATCTTTTTTTAAGAAGTTTGCTTGCTGTATAAGCAATGTTTAAGAAGAGCATTGTAAGTTCTGTGATCAGTATGGCAGTGAAAAAGTTGAAGTTGGTAGCTGAGTTTTTGGAAAGAAGAAAAATAGAAAGCACAATACACTGAAAACAAGAAACTTGTTTGTTAGAATAGTTGTGAAACTCTAGTGTGGATAGGTTAGGGTAATTAAAAGAATAAGTTGATATTGTATGGATAGCTAACATAGTGTGGTTGGAAATTACATGGTGGTGTTTGAAATGGATTCTTCTCAGATAAACCTTGTGTATTTTGTTTTTAAATCGTATTGAACCATTAGATACCAAAAGGTTGGTGCATAATTGCACTTAGCATGAATTGTAGATAGATTGATACATCAGCAGACTGAAAATTTTTCCATGCTTTAAAACATGCCTGTGTGAAATCAGTAAACCTATTTATCAATATTGACATTTGAAAATATTTAGATATATATGTAGTTGAGTTGATCCATCAGTATATAAAAACTTTAATGTTTGTCTTGTTTTGAAGAAATATACACATGGAATTTGTCACTTGGATTTTTTTATGTGAATGTGAGTCTTTATTTTCAGGGCAACAAGTTTTACAGTCAAGGGCAATTGAATGATGCTGTAGCCAAATATACTCAAGCAATGGCTTTAGATCCTACCAATGCCATACTACCAGCAAATAGGGCTATGGCATATATCAAATTAAAAAAGTGAGTGATACAGTATTGTTCATGTATCTTTATTTGTTTATATTTCTTCCTCCAAAGGATGGAAATTTTGTTTTCAGTTTTTTTTTTAATCTATTCATTTCCAACATTCAACACATGAAACTCAAAATATATATAGATTTGTCTAATATGATGTAGCACATTTTGCTTACCCTGAAAGGATCAGGTTAAAGGCCAGTGGTATCAAAGGTGTAATGAAGATAGCAGTGGAGAATAATAAAGATGACTTTTGTCCTGACCCTAACAGGTAAGGTCAAAGGCTGGTATAGCTCAAAGCTTGGTGTAGAGAAGATTTGTTTGACTAGATGTGTATGGGTCATGTCGGACTCCCTTACTACACTAGAGCCTTTGTCTTGACCCTTGCAGGTCATGTCAAAAGCTGGTGTTGTAAAGGGTGTAGTGAGGTTGGTCTTTGACCTGACCCTTAAGGGTTGTCGTTAAAGCAGGTATGGGTCAAACCCTAATAAATTGAGGGTATGTTTGACCTGACCCATAAGGATCAGTTCATATGCATCTTTATGATACCAACACTGTCCTTTGATCTGGTTGTCTCAAAGACAAGTGATGTCAAAGGTATAATTAAGCTGAAGTGTGGTGAAGGTGACCTTTAATTTGACCTGTAAGGGTTCATGTATAGTAAGGATAAGGTATAGTGGAGATGACAATGTAGTCAAAATTTGTGTGAAGTAAATAAGGGTGTAGTAAAGATGAGGATGCACTGAAGATTTTCTTTTTTAGATAAAATAGTATGCCCTTCTCATAGCCATCTCATTTACACTGTACTTTACCTTTACTTATACTTTCGTGCCTACTGGGTGGGACCATTAGTGAAGAACTGTGATGTTGATATGTCTGTGGTGGTACTTGCAGGACAGTTAGGGAGTATGCATTCAGTCTTCAATAAGGAAGTTGTTTCATGAGGATGAGGAGCCTTGCAATATGTTAGATTAGGTTTGCAATGTAATGAGTGGTATCCATGAAGTGAAGAACTGTGATGTTGATATGTCTGTGGTGGTACTTGCAGGACAGTTAGGGAGTATGCATTCAGTCTTCAATAAGGAAGTTGTTTCATGAGGATGAGGAGCCTTGCAATATGTTAGATTAGGTTTGCAATGTAATGAGTGGTATCCATGAAGCAGTAACTTGTACATATTTGCCAAGTGAAGTTTCAGATGGATTTATGTCTTTTGGAAAGTTTAAGATTGGGTTAGAAGGGTTGTTGTTTACTGCTATTCAGTCAAGTTTTTTGGGGGATGATGTATCTTTGAGTAGGGATTGTGAATTGTGAAGCATTCTGTTTGCATCCCTGTACATTAGACACCAAACATGAGCCTTTAAGAAGGATTTGCTTTCCACACTTTCCACACTTCTGGTTTTTTTTTTTCTTTTTTTTCTTTTTTTTTTGTGAGACTGAAATACAAGAAGAGGGAGAGAGGGGTTTCTGGCCCCCCCCGTGCTCCAACCCCTGTTAGTCACCTTCTACAAAGTGCAGGGAATAATAGGGTTGTTTCATTAAATGATTTTAAAGGTTGTTTATGTAAACATGACAAACAAGTGTAATTTACTCCTTAAGTGAGCTGCATTGCACCGCATTTTTAGTAGAAAAGGAAGTGGAAAAGCTTAAGAAGATCGAGGCATTTAGCAGTGCTTATTTCCTGACATTTATTAGTATTTCCTCAGTGTAAAATATTTACAAATGTAAATGAATATTAACATGTATAAATAGATATTTACAAATATAAATGTTTATAATTCATATTGTGGATATGTTTGATAATAGACTTGATAAATACTTCAGGTCCATGACTTTCATTCATTATTTGTGCCTCCATAGTCACAGTGACAATTGTCAGTTTTTCTTTTTGAATTATATGTGTGTCTTTTAACTTTTACCACACTAATCTGTGTTTCTGATATCTTCCACAAACATCCTCAAAAGGACCCAATGGTCTGTTGCTTTTTTTTTTTAATTCCTTTGTATTCTTTTTTATTCTTTTTCTTTATGTGTGTGGTAGAAACTTCACTATAACTTTTGTCAGGATAGGCAGGTGTAGTAAGCATGGGTCTTACTTAAGTGGGGCATGCCACATTTCCGCCAGTGGGTCAGTCTCACGGTTATCACCATTGTGTGCAGATTAGTGCTACTAGTGCAATTTGGGTATACCTGCTAATATGATTTTCTTACAACACACTGTGTTTGTGTTTGTGAATATGGTGTCCAAACATCTAGTAACATCTCCTATCCCAGAACCAGCAGTTATATAGAAGGGAACCTCTCTGACCTTAGAAACAAAGCTAGAAATATTACTACAAGCTGATGTTGGTGAAGGAGCATCAGATCGGTAGAAAGTGCACCAATACTTATGTGTGGGTTGGCAGATGGAGTAAACTTGGGTCACGGGTGGAGTGTGCCATGTTCCCACCAGTAGATCAGTCTCACAGTTACCACCATTCTGTGTGGATCTGTGCTACGTGCAATTTATTTATACCAGCTGATGTGATTTTCATGCAACCTGCTGTCTTTGTGTTTATTAATATTACATCCAGACATTCAACAACATCTAACTCAGAACCAGCAGGTCAATGGAAGAGAACCTCTCTGACCTTAGAAATGAAAATAGAAAAATTACAATGGGCTGATGCTGATAAGGGAGCATCAGTATTTGGGCATGTCTACAACCTGGGTGAATCTTCAATCCCACAACATAGAGAACAGTGCAGAGAAAATTTGAAGTGCTGTGGTCCACTCTATTCCACCGTCTACTATGGTAACCATAAGGGTTAGAAATCCACGTATGGAGAAGATGGAGAAAATGCTCTTGATATATGTAGAGCATAAAACAAAAAAAAAAACAGCCTTAGTAACCTTCAACTCAGGTCTAAAGCTCTTTACATGTATAAGCATTTATGTGAAGAAGACAAAATGGCTGAGCCACAGCCATTTCAAGCAAGTAAAGGATGGTTAGATAAATCTATTTGACATTAGAAGTTACATAGTGTGAAGGTGATATATGGGATTTCTGTCTGTGCCAGCTTTTCGCTGACCATAACCCCTGCAGGTAGCAAGGAACAAGTAGTTTCTGAATTATTTGATATTTAAAAAACTTGAATATCCAGAATTTTTGTTATCAGACAGCTAATTTCCCCAAGCATATCAGATAATAGAGCTTTTACTTGCACTGTTTTTTGTTTTGAAATGTGAGTTTTAGAACTTTACCAAAGTTTCTGATTATTCTTTGATTTTCATATATTTCATTCACAGTTAATCATTTATTCCTTTACACAGATATTAATTATCAGAGTATATGGTTAAGAAAGCCAAGAATGGGTGTGTGGAAATTGTTTTGACATGTGGAGAGAATGAGTGAGGAAAGGTTGACAAAGAGGATATATGTGTCAGAAGTGGAGGGAACAAAGAGGATGGGGAGACCAGATTGGAGATAGAAGGATAACGTGAAAATTATTTAGGGCAATCAGGGCCTGAACATGGAGGAGGGTGAAAGTTGTGCATGGGATAGAGTGAATAGGAATGATGTGGTATACTGGGGTCAATGTACTGCCAATGGACTGAACCAGTGCATGTGAAGTGTCTGGAAAAAATCATGGAAAGGTCCGCAGGGCTTGGTTGTGGATAGGGAGCTATGGTTTTGGTGCATTGCATATGACAGCTAGAGAATGGATGTGGGTGGATGTGGCCTTTCTTCATCTGTTCCAAGCACTACCTCACTAACACGGGAAACTGCAATCAAGTATTAAGAAATAATTACTTGCAAACAGAAGAAAGTTTTCATACAACAAATAGTACACAAAAGGAAAATGGAAATACCTGGTAACTCCATTAAAGCAGGTTCCTTCACCCCTCCAGTTGCATCTGATACCTTTCCTATCTTGGGTAGTGTCATTGCCAAAAGAGGGGAGCAGATATACCAATGCATAAATTAGACCCATAAGAATATATCAAAACATTCATCCTGTGTTTCAGAATGTAAAGTAGGGCAATTGTATCAATACTTTTCTGTTGAATACATATTTGTACATAAGTTCATTTTATTACTTTTGGTCACACCCTTTTGCAGAATAGATTTTTGAGTCAAGCAGTGAAACTGAAAATTTTTCTGTTGCACAGGTAGCCATAATTAGAATTTTTTCCCCAGATCAGTTTTCCAATATTTCAACTTATTTGAAGCTAAACTATATTGAATGGAAATATCTGCATTTAGAAAATGATGAATATCATCATCTTTTATTTTGAGTTTTTTTTTTTTTTTTTTTTTGCCGCTGTCTCCCGCGTTTGCAAGGTAGCGCAAGGAAACAGACGAAAGAAATGGCCCAACCCACCCCCATACACATGTATATACATACGTCCACACACGCAAATATACATACCTACACAGCTTTCCATGGTTTACCCCAGACGCTTCACATGCCCTGATTCAATCCACTGACAGCACGTCAACCCCGGTATACCACATCGATCCAATTCACTCTATTCCTTGCCCTCCTTTCACCCTCCTGCATGTTCAGGCCCCGATCACACAAAATCTTTTTCACTCCATCTTTCCACCTCCAATTTGGTCTCCCACTTCTCCTCATTCCCTCCACCTCCGACACATATATCCTCTTGGTCAATCTTTCCTCACTCATTCTCTCCATGTGCCCAAACCATTTCAAAACACCCTCTTCTGCTCTCTCAACCACGCTCTTTTTATTTCCACACATCTCTCTTACCCTTATGTTACTTACTCGATCAAACCACCTCACACCACACATTGTCCTCAAACATCTCATTTCCAGCACATCCACCCCCCTGCGCACAACTCTATCCATAGCCCACGCCTCGCAACCATACAACATTGTTGGAACCACTATTCCTTCAAACATACCCATTTTTGCTTTCCGAGATAATGTTCTCGACTTCCACACATTTTTCAAGGCTCCCAGGATTTTCGCCCCCTCCCCCACCCTATGATCCACTTCCGCTTCCATGGTTCCATCCGCTGCCAGATCCACTCCCAGATATCTAAAACACTTTACTTCCTCCAGATTTTCTCCATTCAAACTTACCTCCCAATTGACTTGACCCTCAACCCTACTGTACCTAATAACCTTGCTCTTATTCACATTTACTCTTAACTTTCTTCTTTCACACACTTTACCAAACTCAGTCACCAGCTTCTGCAGTTTCTCACAAGAATCAGCCACCAGCGCAGTATCATCAGCGAACAACAACTGACTCACTTCCCAAGCTCTCTCATCCACAACAGACTTCATACTTGCCCCTCTTTCCAAAACTCTTGCATCCACCTCCCTAACAACCCCATCAATAAACAAATTAAACAACCATGGAGACATCACACACCCCTGCCGCAAACCTACATTCACTGAGAACCAATCACTTTCCTCTCTTCCTACACGTACACATGCCTTACATCCTCGATAAAAACTTTTCACTGCTTCTAACAACTTGCCTCCCACACCATATATTCTTGATACCTTCCACAGAGCATCTCTATCAACTCTATCATATGCCTTCTCCAGATCCATACACCATATATTCTTAATACCTTCCACAGAGCATCTCTATCAACTCTATCATATGCCTTCTCCAGATCCATAAATGCTACATACAAATCCATTTGCTTTTCTAAGTATTTCTCACATACATTCTTCAAAGCAAACACCTGATCCACACATCCTCTACCACTTCTGAAACCACACTGCTCTTCCCCAATCTGATGCTCTGTACATGCCTTCACCCTCTCAATCAATACCCTCCCATATAATTTACCAGGAATACTCAACAAACTTATACCTCTGTAATTTGAGCACTCACTCTTATCCCCTTTGCCTTTGTACAATGGCACTATGCGCGCATTCCGCCAATCCTCAGGCACCTCACCATGAGTCATACATATATTAAATAACCTTACCAACCAGTCAATAATACAGTCACCCCCTTTTTTAATAAATTCCACTGCAATACCATCCAAACCTGCTGCCTTGCCGGCTTTCATCTTCCGCAAAGCTTTTACTACCTCTTCTCTGTTTACCAAATCATTTTCCCTAACCCTCTCACTTTGCACACCACCTCGACCAAAACACCCTATATCTGCCACTCTATCATCAAACACATTCAACAAACCTTCAAAATACTCACTCCATCTCCTTCTCACATCACCACTACTTGTTATCACCTCCCCATTTGCACCCTTCACTGAAGTTCCCATTTGCTCCCTTGTCTTACGCACTTGATTTACCTCCTTCCAGAACATCTTTTTATTCTCCCTAAAATTTAATGATACTCTCTCACCCCAACTCTCATTTGCCCTCTTTTTCACCTCTTCACCTTTCTCTTGACCTCCTGTCTCTTTCTTTTATACATCTCCCACTCAATTGCATTTTTTTCCCTGCAAAAATCGTCCAAATGCCTCTCTCTTCTCTTTCACTAATAATCTTACTTCTTCATCCCACCACTCACTACCCTTTCTAATCAACCCACCTCCCACTCTTCTCATGCCACAAGCATCTTTTGCGCAATCCATCACTGATTTCCTAAGTACATCCCATTCCTCCCCCACTCCCCTTACTTCCATTGTTCTCACCTTTTTCCATTCTGTACTCAATCTCTCCTGGTACTTCCTCACACAAGTCTCCTTCCTAAGCTCACTTACTCTCACCACCCTCTTCACCCCAACATTCACTCTTTGACAGTTATATATTTTTATATATTTTTCTTTACCCACTTGCTTCTCCAGCTTAGAAAGGTAGCATCAAGAACAAAATATGAACAACAGCCTCATTTGAAGACACTTTGTTATCTGAAGTGTCGAAATACAAAAGTGTGTGTTTCAACTTACGTAAATCTTTTTTTATCTAAGATACACTGCTGCAGAAGCAGATTGTAATAGGAGCCTGAAACTGGATGCTGGATATATAAAAGCATATCTGCGTCGTGCCACAGCTTGTATCAACTTAGGGAAGACCAAGTTAGCTGTCAAAGATTACAAGAAGGTTAGTTTATGTTTGCTGTTGTCCTCTTTAACTCCTGCCTTGAAGTAGAATTTAAAGGTGTCACAGTTATGTAACATGTTGGAGTGATTATAGTTAGTTTCTTTTCTTAAAAATGAGTATAGCTCTTTGAGCATTTGGGAGATCATCAGTAGGGTGATTAAACTGCCATTTTGTTAAAGAAATTATGTGTATCCATAAAAATTCAGTCCCTTCAACCTTCATAAAGCATATGACACTGGAAGATATTCATTCACGTGACTCAGTGACCATACAGCAACCTTCTTAGGTCCATGATGTCACAACATAGAGGTGAGGTATCACTAGTCACCCTTTACCACCAGTCATGAAACTTACTTGCAGGTTCTTTACATACTTGCTGACCATTCTTGACATCAGATTGTGGTATCTTCGCTTTCATATCTAGTCTTCAGAAATGCTGGACAACATTGAAATCAATTGAAATCGAGAGTACATTGCTGAGAACTGGTTTACATGAATACATTATCGAAATCAGCTGCCAGACCACTTTAATAACCACAGCCTAAACTCTGCTTTTTGTTTCTGTCTTTCTCAGCATTGATTTTTCTCATCTGTCAGTATCATTTAGAGGTTTTTATATATGAAGAGTGCTGGTGTTACACCTTCCACTATCATTGTTACTGCCACTGAGTGCTGTCACTCATTAGCATGAGATATCTGTAGAGAGGTAAGAAGTGTCAGCTTAGTGACTGCCATTGTAGTGATAGTATTTAAAAGAATATTTTTAAAAAAAGCATTTGAGTGAAGAATGCTATGTGTTTGGTGAAAGAACAAGCAAAAGTAACATGGATTTATGAAAGTGGTATTGATATGGATGAATTTACAGATATTTTTAGTTATTGTTACAGTAGGTAGGGACTAGTGTTTCAAAGTAAAAACTGAATTGATATCTTATTTTTACTCCTAAACTTTTGCAGGTGTTACAGTTAGAACCATGGAATAAAGAAGCCAAGAAGGAATTAGAGAAATTAGAGAAAATTCAGGACAAGAAAGATGGGAGAACAGAGATAGCAGAAAAACAAGACATAAAAGATGTCAGTAACCAGGGAAATGTACAGTGCACTTCCAGGAATATTAGGAAAGACAATTTGCTCTGTGAAAAGTCCACTGGAGGTGAAGAACCAGTCACGCAAGAGGAGATTCCTACCGGCCAGCAAAACCAAAAGAAAGAAAAATTAGTTGGTAATGCAGTGAAATTTGATAAAAGTAAACGTGAAGAATGTGGTAAGAAGTTGAATATTGTTGAAGTGAACAGTAATCAGGACACTTTGCCTAATCTATTAGAATCTGATTGTGTCCTTCCTCTAGAAAAACCTCCGCATCTCAGATCACAGGTAAATTTGATTGAACCATTGCCCTTATTTCTACCCAGGTTCAGTTTGTTTCACAGACTGTGGTAAGCTCTGTGATTCCCAGAGGTTTTCAACTTTCTACCTATTGGTGAAGTATATGCCTTTCACCCTTCACCAGTCATTCATTCATTCATTGGTAGCATGCACACTTCCCTCCAGTCAGAAGTCATTGCAGGCATTGATATCATCCCTTCAGCTAAGAGGCTGCACCAGGTTAACTACTACATAATTCATTGGATCTCCAAGCATATCTGATGGGTCCAGCCTTGTCTTTGTCACACTCCCTTCCGCTAGGGGCCACGTATTAGGGGAGTATATATGGTCTTGATTTTGTTTTGAACACCTTGGAAAGGTGTTTAAGAATGTCTTGAATTAATAGTAGGGTGTCATGGTCAGCTGATAGCCCAGAGCCCAACCTACTGACCAGCCATCAATATGACCAGCAGAGCTGCCAACCTAGTCAAACAAATAAAAAAGACCGTAGATGGCAAAAATAAGTTATTTTGAGTAAGAAAAAAAAGGAATTTTGCAAAACAAAACTTACAACCATGTGCAATACAGGCTGCACTTTCAATGCAGGAAATTGTGATGTCCAGTGCTCAAGCAGTTATCTCCATTCATATATCTAGATATAGATAGTCCACAGTTGTTCACTTTAAAACCAACAAAGTATTTTGTCTGAATGTCATTTACTCCTCAATGTGCAGTTCTAAAATGCAAAGCACAAACTTGATATGATGCAGTAAATTCATCCATTCTTGATTGCACAATGCAGGGCTACTTCCTGGTGTATTCTGACCAAAAAGTCTGCTTCTTCCTGCTTGGTTTTGTACCCTAAATCGATGCCATGATTAAGTAACTTCACTCTTCTCCATCTTACTGTCGACTCGCTTGATGATGTTTAGCATGATTTACATTACGAACAAATGGCAAGCCAAAACGTTAAGACATGAGGACTTAGTTTTCCCACATGGGAGATGACTATAACATTTTGACCTCTTCAGGCTCTTCTGTTATGAAATGGTCATTTTCTAATTGATATTCTATGGTATATCATTTTTTAAATGTTTTACATTGACATGATTTGGCATCTGTAATGGTAATATGAACATTTTCTCTAGTTTGTTAGAGATTAACCATACTAGATTTGGCAGGAAAGACTCAGATTTATACATAGTATTTCACTTTATCCCTGTTGCTTAATGGTGGGGGTCCAATTAAACTGATGGGATGATGTAACTTACATGCTTAGGATTTGATTTTTCCAGAAAATGTTTTGTTGTTAGTCTTCATCTGCCATTGCTAGAAAATCTTAAAAAATTTGATTTTACAACTTTGAAGAACACCAATAGATGGAAGGGAACTAGTAATTTCTTATCCACTTCTGTACATAATTTTGTGTGACTTTTGAAGCCTCAGGACGGCCTGGCCTAGGAGTTGGACTAGCTTGATTACATGTTAAAGATATGATCAGATGATAAGACAGATCGTGCAACAACTTGTGCAGTCATTTCCATGAAATGGTCGGAAATTGGCCAATGTCCAATTGTTATTTTGTACATTGCTTTAGTACTTGCATGTGTGATGAGAACATACACTATATATTGAACAGTGCACCCCTGTGAACTTCCTATACATTACATACACAGTATATGTACAATACATGAACTTATGACCAGAATTTTGAAAAAATGTCTTTTACTAAGAAAAATTGTACCTCTTATTTATCTAAAATGTAATAATAGATACAGCAAAAGCATAATAGTTGGTAGCTCTGATAACCAGTTATAAATACTCTCCTGTGTTTCAACCAGGGTGTAGTCTATACAGCAGGACCCCACTTAATGACAGGGTACATTCCTGTTGGTCTGTCACTTTATTGATCCATCGTTATAAGGGGGTTACATTCCAAAGCAAAAAATTTTCCTTACCTAACTCATGTAGGGACTGTACCTGAAGGAGCATATCAACAACATACAGAGAGGTCTCTCAGTTCAGAGAGATATTGTGATCTTTGAACTGGCTAGGAGATGAGAATCACATAATCGAGAGTGATATATTTACATGTTACATTTAGAGGGGGTTAGGTTCCAAAGGAAGACACATTCAGCACTTTCCTCCCTCTTCAGCAATCTCCTCCCCAACGTTTTTCTTCTCAATACCTTTCTCCCTACCCAGAACTTCCTGCCCTCCCCAACACCATCAGTGTTAAGGATCAGTTAGTTCCATGGTTTTCGTTTCCCAGAACATCCTAGATCCTGGCTGTCAAATTTTTTTTCTGTGGACAGCAGGGTAAAAGTTCATTATCTCATAAAAAGGCTCCTCACTGAAATACATAAGATCTAATCTTTACAGTCAAAAAATCTGTTGATTTAGGTTTTCCTACCTTTAGGGAGTATGCATTGTGTGGACTGACATCCTGTCAAGGTTGATATCCAGGCCAACAGAAATTTATTTAGGGAAAGAGGCATTCAATCAGATCCTTTCTATCCTGCTACTAATCTGTTTTCAAATTTTCAACAAATTTTGGTTTAATCTGTTTAGAATCAGATTTACCCCTTTGTCTGTGTAAGTCTGGAATGTGTTTCCCAAAACTGATTGGCTTTTTAGGGTTTGGTGATTATATGTCCAAGTGGGAGAGACAATCTCGGTCCGAGAATTTCTTTGGTTGTACATTTCCACTCTATTGATTCTGTTTCTAGATTACATCAACCCTGGGTCAGAAGTTTAGCATTGAAACAGTTTTTGAACTTACACATGTAAATTTTCTTAAACACTTGAGGCTTGATGTTTCGGAATGTGTGTCCATGATGTACTTCATGTGTCCACTCAAGGACAGTATTACAAAGTTTTAGAACCTTTTCAATTGTTCTGTTCTGCAAAGATTCAGATTCTCCTGGGATTTCTAGAGCTCTCTGTTTAGATTTTTTCCAACCTTTTTTATGTTAGAAAAATGCTAATGATACCTATGTGTCTTACAGAACACCACTTAGGAACCTATGTCACTGGCTTTGGGAAAAACTGTTATAACTTGTCTGGGGGTAGGGGAGAAAGAATACTTTCCACGTATTCCTTGCGTGTCATAGAAGGCAACTAAAGGGGGGGGGCTGAAAATCCTCCCCTCTCGTTTTTAATTTTCCAAAAGAAGGAACAGAGGAGGGGGCCAAGTGAGGATATTCCCTCAAAGGCTCAGTCCTCTGTTCTTAATGCTACCTCGCTGATGCGGGAAATGGTGAATAGTGTGAAAAAAGAACTTGTCTGCGATGGCTTTGCAAGACATATATTATAGATCTTTTGACATTTCTGCCACTCCTTTGCATCATAAGTGGGAGTTAGCAAAGGTGTTGCCCTTCTTACATTCATGTTCTTTTTCTGGCTGTCAGTTGATAAGATACTTCTCATTTTAGATGGTAATATGTCTTGGGCTAAGATCTTTCCTACCCAGAGTTTTAGTATAAAATAGACTTATAAGCTTTGAAATAGTCTTAATATGTTGCATCTATAAAGTCTACTGTTGAAGAATTTCATTCCTTATATCTGGTTTAATCTTTTCTTTTCTTTCTTTTAAACTATTTGCCATTTCCCGTGTTAGCGAGGTAGCGTTAAGAACAGAGGACTGGGCCTTTTTTGAATATCCTCACCTGGCCCCCTCTGTTCCTTCTTTTGGAAAATTAAAAAAAAAAAAGAGAGGGGAGGATTTCCAGCTCCCCGCTCCCTCCCCTTTTAGTCGCCTTCTACGACACGCAGGGAATACGTGGGAAGTATTCTTAATGCCCTATCCCCAGGGATAATATACATATATATATATATATATATATATATTATCCCTGGGGATAGGGGATTAAGAATACTTCCCACGTATTCCCTGCGTGTCGTAGAAGGCGACTAAAAGGGGAGGGAGCGGGGGGCTGGAAATCCTCCCCTCTCGTTTTTTTTTTTTTTTTTTTTTTTTTTTTTTTTTTTTTCAAAAAGAAGGAACAGAGAATTGGGCCAGGTGAGGGTATTCCCTCAAAGGCCCAGTCCTCTGTTCTTAACGCTACCTCGCTAATGCGGGAAATGGCGAATAGTTTGAAAAAAAAAAAAATATATATATATATATATATATATATATATATATATATATATATATATATATATATATAACTATATATATATATATATATATATATATATATATATATATATATATATATATATATATTATCCCTGGGGATAGGGGAGAAAGAATACTTCCCACGTATTCCCTGCGTGTCGTAGAAGGCGACTAAAAGGGGAGGGAGTGGGGGGCTGGAAATCCTCCCCTCTCGTTTTTTTTTTTTAATTTTCCAAAAGAAGGAACAGAGAATTGGGCCAGGTGAGGGTATTCCCTCAAGGCCCAGTCCTCTGTTCTTAACGCTACCTCGCTAATGCGGGAAATGGCGAATAGTTTGAAAGAAAAGAAAAATATATATATTTTTTTTTTTTTTTATACTTTGTCGCTGTCTCCCGCGTTTGCGAGGTAGCGCAAGGAAACAGACGAAAGAAATGGCCCAACCCCCCCCCCCCATACACATGTACATACACACGTCCACACACGCAAATATACATACCTACACAGCTTTCCATGGTTTACCCCAGATGCTTCACATGCCTTGATTCACTCCACTGACAGCACGTCAACCCCTGTATACCACATCGCTCCAATTCACTCTATTCCTTGCCCTCCTTTCACCCTCCTGCATGTTCAGGCCCCGATCACACAAAATCTTTTTCACTCCATCTTTCCACCTCCAATTTGGTCTCCCTCTTCTCCTCGTTCCCTCCACCTCCGACACATATATCCTCTTGGTCAATCTTTCCTCACTCATTCTCTCCATGTGCCCAAACCATTTCAAAACACCCTCTTCTGCTCTCTCAACCACGCTCTTTTTACTTCCACACATCTCTCTTACCCTTACGTTACTTACTTGATCAAACCACCTCACACCACACATTGTCCTCAAACATCTCATTTCCAGCACATCCATCCTCCTGCGCACAACTCTATCCATAGCCCACGCCTCGCAACCATACAACATTGTTGGAACCACTATTCCTTCAAACATACCCATTTTTGCTTTCCGAGATAATGTTCTTGACTTCCACACATTTTTCAAGGCTCCCAAAATTTTCGCCCCCTCCCCCACCCTATGATCCACTTCCGCTTCCATGGTTCCATCCGCTGACAGATCCACTCCCAGATATCTAAAACACTTCACTTCCTCCAGTTTTTCTCCATTCAAACTCACCTCCCAATTGACTTGACCCTCAACCCTACTGTACCTAATAACCTTGCTCTTATTCACATTTACTCTTAACTTTCTTCTTCCACACACTTTACCAAACTCAGTCACCAGCTTCTGCAGTTTCTCACATGAATCAGCCACCAGCGCTGTATCATCAGCGAACAACAACTGACTCACTTCCCAAGCTCTCTCATCCCCAACAGACTTCATACTTGCCCCTCTTTCCAGGACTCTTGCATTTACCTCCCTAACAACCCCATCCATAAACAAATTAAACAACCATGGAGACATCACACACCCCTGCCGCAAACCTACATTCACTGAGAACCAATCACTTTCCTCTCTTCCTACACGTACACATGCCTTACATCCTCGATAAAAACTTTTCACTGCTTCTAACAACTTGCCTCCCACACCATATATTCTTAATACCTTCCACAGAGCATCTCTATCAACTCTATCATATGCCTTCTCCAGATCCATAAATGCTACATACAAATCCATTTGCTTTTCTAAGTATTTCTCACATACATTCTTCAAAGCAAACACCTGATCCACACATCCTCTACCACTTCTGAAACCGCACTGCTCTTCCCCAATCTGATGCTCTGTACATGCCTTCACCCTCTCAATCAATACCCTCCCATATAATTTACCAGGAATACTCAATATATATATATATATATATATATATATATATATATATATATATATATATATATATATATATACACATACATAAACGCCCATACACGCACACATACATACATATATATTTCAACGTATACTTACATATACATACACAAGACATATACATATATAAACATGAACATATTCATTCTTGCTGCCTTCATCCATTCTCATCACAACCGCGCCACACAGGAAACAGCATCCAGCTAGGTAGCACCAGGAAAAGTTAAAAAAGGCCACATTCGCTCACACTCAGTGACGTGTAATGCACCAAAACCACATCTCCCCCTCCACATCCAGGCCCCACAAACTCCTCCATGGTTCACCCCAGATGCTTCACATGCCCCGGCTCAATCTGGTTTAATATCTCGGAGAATACCTTGGGACCAACAGAGATTAGCAAGGGGAATCCCATTTTGGATTGCCTGGGCTGTTTGAACTCCTCGTTTAGGGAACTGTTCATTTTGGATTAAGACTTTGTTGGCTCAACCTAGCCTCATTGTCAGAGCAATGCATGAAAAATACATTTAACCAGGCTTTCTGAGGAAGCTTATCCTTAAGGAGTTTTACAGTGGTCATTGACATTCCTCAATGCTTTTCTCAGTAATTAACTCACTCCAGGTGCCAGTTATCATTCTTGGAGGCATTGGGCGTTACTTCTGCAGGGTAGAGGATTTTTGATGTCACAAGGTAACTCTTAGATATGTCTCTAGTTACCTTAGTTACCTTGTATCTTTGAAAGTTGTTCTTTAACCCTCCACCTCCATGTTGATATACTTTCATAACTCATAGGACAAAGCAACCCAAGAGAAAAAAATGAGTTTTGAAGAATGAAAGACTGTTTCTCTCTAAGGTGGTGTCATGCGAGCAAATTTTTTTTATTGTATTTTCCCACCTTACCGTCCACAGTGTTTCGGGAGACCTTTCTCTTAACAGACAGTTGTCACTATTGGAGTGATATCCTTTTTTTTCCGAGTTGCCATTTGTAGAGAAGTGAACTTAAAGGGAGCCAGAGGTGTTAACATTATATGGGTGGCTATTGAAGGGTGAGAGGCATTTATTTCAAAAGAAGGAAGAGGGTCAGAGGCATTTAATGCTTGTGGACTCTACATATCTCATAGCTTGTGGGACACTGCCTTAGAGAGAAACCACATTGCACTCTTCAAAACATCCTCTTTTTCAGTTGTAAGCAAGGAATTGCTAAAAATATAGAAAGTGGGTGTTGTAGTTAAAGCATCATGAAGGGCTCAGGAGTTTGAGAATTTGGAAATTATTACTTTTAAGAATGGCAGGAAAAGCTGAGGGTGAGATTTTATGCAGAGATGAGTTACAGGTGCAGTGGGAGCTTTTGTAAATGAGAACATTTCAGTTGTTGAGTGTGCATGATGTGATTACTTGTTGCAGTTTTTACATATTGATGTATTTTCTTCATATGTTTTTTTTTTTTTTACATATTGATGTATTTTCTTCATTAGATAGAAATATGCAAAAGAAATGAGCAGTAGAAGTTTTATTCTTTAAAATATAGTTGAGATCAGAAGAACAGCTAAGGAAGAACACTGCTAGGTATGCATGATATGTAATATATGAGAAAAGGGATGGATGGGGTTTGTTAGACCAAGTGGTAGTAACATGTAAGTTAAACTTTCATTTTAGATGGTATAGGAATAGAAATGTGAATAAAAAGATGAGAAGGATAAAACTAGGGAAGTTGAAAAATGAAAGTTCAAAACCTAACTTCCTAGAGAAGTTACATGAGAAGCTGTTAGAGTTTGATGGAGCATTACAAGTTGAGGTTGAAGTAATGCAGAGACATTTAAGGAGTGCATTTTTAAGAGCTGACAAAGAGGTGTGTAATAGTTTAGATATGGGCTGTGGAAAGGGATATGAATGTTTGAGGATAGTTGGTTGAGAAGAAAAAGAGAGTTTGTAAGAAGTTTAATCCTTCAGAAAAAAGTGATGAGCGTAAAGCAGAGGAAGTAAGATGTAAAATCCTGAACAGATGAATTTGAAGGCTGATGCATACAGATTTGAGTGAAGCAAATAAGGATCTGAGTAGAATGAATGAGAATGTAGAAGAGAGTAACGAGTTATTTTAGAAGGGTAAGTAAATGTAACAACGGTGTGCCGGTAAGGAATGGGAATGCACTATACAAGATTGGGAGAATGCGTGACAAAGGCTGAAGTTTAGAAGAGGTGAAGAATGTACTGTAAAGAACTGATTATTGATGATGGTAATAGAGATTATGCAATTGGTATAGTACAATTACAGGGAAGGAGAAAGGTGATTAGATATAGGGTAGAAGACATTGTGTTGGAGGAGGTGATAAGAATGTTAATGCATCTGAAGAGTGGAAGAGCTGTAGATACAGATGGAGTGGTGAATGAGATGATGAAGAAAGCAAGTGAAAATGTTTAACAGATTTGCAGAATATGATTAGTAGATACAGGGGACAAGACATTAATTAGAAAAGCTTGGGATGTAGTGGTGAATGAGATGGTGAAATGAAGTGAAACAGGAATTGAGATGTTCAAATGTGCGTGGAAGCATAGAATAATGGCTGCTTGCCTGATAACTGGATGAAGACAGTAATTGAGTCTGTATGGTGATAAGGAGTAAATGTGATTGTACAAATTGCACAGGATTAAACCTTCTTAGCATAGTTAACAGGGTTTATGATAGCATGGCTGATTGTGATGAAAGGAATAGTAACCACTCTGTAGGTGAAGTAAAAGAGAAAGTTAAAAAGGGAAGTGGGGGTGTTGGCCAGATTTTTGTGCTTAAGCATATAGTTGAGAAACCTGTAGGGGAAAAGTAGAGAATATGTGCATCATTTATATGTTTAGAAGGAATTTACTAGAGTTGATAAGAAAGTTGTGTAGGAACTTCTTACCCAGTATAATGTGCATGGAGAACTTTTTATAAAGACTTTTGTGTTGGAAGAAGTTCATGTGTAAGAGTAAAGTGGGAGAAGTACATGGTTTCAGTCAATATAGGAGTGCCTTGTGGTTGTGTATTGTTACCATGTTTTTTGATGATTTTATGGATGAATTGCTCTTTGAGATGAAACTGAGGTAGGATGATGGGTTTACTAATGAATCATGTTGAAAAAATGAAATTATTATAGCTATTATGGAGATGAGTCTATTCCATAAGTTGAATCAAGGGAAGAGTTTGATAGTGTAATTGGTTGTAGAAAATTCGATGCAAATAAAGCATATTGAAAGAGATGGGATGTTGTAGTGTAACCTTAGTTTGAATGCAGAATACATCTGCAATGCTGTTATTGGATATTAAGGTATTATGTAACTAATAGGCAGGTCATCGTTCCTTAGGATGCTCAGTTTGGTGACAGTAGCTCTTTGACGTCTGTAATAGTATCTTATGTTGGAAGTGGTTTTGCAAGAAAATTAGGGTATCAGTTCTGCTTGACTCTTGCTGGCTGTTATCATTTTGAAATGAAAAACAACTTTCTGCAAGTGGCAATTGGTTGTCTAACTGATTATTGAACTGCTTATATAAATGACTTCTCCCATCCACCACACTTGGTTCAGATTTAGAGGTTGTTTTATTAGTATAATGAAATTTACATTAAGTTTTAACAGGCCTATACCTATTGACAGAAAGTTTTCTCATTTTTAAGACACTACACATGATGTAGCACGCATTTCCTTTATTTCCTTACTATGTGACACACTAGAATGTGGTTACTTAAGTATTCTTGAACATCTGTGACAAGGTATGGGCTTATGTTTATGTAGCAAGAAAAAATTTGTATAATCAAGAAAAAGTTCAAGTTAAGAAGTAAAAAGGAAACTAGGTTTGAAAATTCTATGGAGAATTTTTAGGGATCAGTTTGAGGGAATAAGGTTTGTTTGTTTTTGTAACATAATAGTTAAGAGCTTTTTCCTTAATCCTCTCTTTTATAGAAACCCTTGAGAAGAATACAAGTAACTGATGTTCCTACAAGAGAAAGTATCCAGAAATTGCTGAATGCATCACCATCTGTTGAGGGTACCAGAACCAAGAGTGACTCCCATTACACTGATTGCTCAACAAAATCAGTAGCAGATGCTTCATCACCATTAGAGGTTAGATGTTGATTCTACTGTAGTGGAAGTGTGTAAATGTAATAAGAATGTTTTGTGCAGATATCTTGGAAGCTCTGGAAATGGTAAGAAAGAAAATAGTTTAGACTGTTTCCTTTCCAGAAAGTGGAACACAATGCAAACAACAACAAGCCATAAGGTCCTTTTGAGACTCTTAATGATAGCAGAAGAGATCAGAGAAACAAGAGTTTGGCTTAAAGAGAGTGGAAAAGCTAATAGAATATGAGATTATAGGGTCTGTTTCTTAATCTAATCATCCAGGACACATTTCCATAATTACATACTTGTTCACTGTTTCGTACCATAGCAAGGTAATGTCAAGAACAGACAACGGACCCTTAGCTTAGCTCTTTTTTTCACTTCCTTCTCTTGGAAAGCAACAATACTGCAGGGAAGGATTTCCAGCCCCGTGCTTCCACTTCTTGTAGTCACCTGAAATATGAAAAAACTTTCAACCCCTGCACCTTCCTCTTAACCTCCTGCTGCTTTTTCATATGCATCCCCCAATAATTTGCACTCCTTCCCTATAAGCACCACCCAGATGCCTCTCTTTTCTCTTTTGCTTGCAACTTTACTTCTTCATCGCACCTCTCGCTATCCTTTCTAATCTGCTCACCTCCAACCTTTTGTATGCCACATGCATCACTTACACATTGCTTCTCTAGACACTTCCCATTCCTCACCTGCCCCCCCTTGCTTCATTTACTCTCACCTTTTGCCATTCTACACCCAATCTCTCCTGTTATTTCTTCACACAAATCTCTTTTCCAAGCTCACTTACTCTTACCCCTCTCTTCTTACTGATAGTGTTCCTTCTATTCAGAACACCTCCACAAGACTCTTAAGTGGACATCCCACCAGCTGCTCCTCTAAGCACATCTGCATCCAAAAGTCTCTCTTTTTCGTGCCTATGAATTAGCATGCAATCCAGTCACTGACAATATCTCCTACTCGCATATCTATACTTGTATATTTCTCTCTTTTTAAATTGGGTATTCCGAATCACCAGTCCTTTTTCTGCACACAACACCACAAGCTGTTCACCATTTCCTCTCATAACACTGAACACCCCATGGTTCCCTCAACCGTGACATTACTCATCTTTGCATTTAGATCACCCATCACCAACGTCCACTTTCTTTCTATCTTTCTATCTATATTCCAATTGGAACTTCTTAAAAGGGGTGGCCATGGCAAAAAGTCTCCATAACTAGTGAACTCCAGTGGCGCTTCTTAACCTTTAGTGCCTCACCCTTAAAAGGCCACTGATAGAGGGCACCTTTAGCACAGTGTTTGCTGAGGCTCCTACTTAATGTTCCTACCAACTATTTCCATCTAATGCTCTATCCAACAACTTCTACCCAAAATTTCTACCCGATGCTCCTGCCTAAATGTTCCTACTTACTACTTCTATGTGCAGCTCTTAGGAACCATTTAGCCAAGAGGCAGGGCTCACTGCAGGAAAATCTAAAACTATGAAGAATGAGCTATGTGAGTTAAGTGTTGTCAAGTGTTATGTATGACAAGGAGAGATTGTATGTTTGTGGACAGAATGCCCATAGTTCATGTGTTAGCGGTCTCTTACATCAAAACTTCTGACAAACATACCCAACTGCTCCCAGTACACTTGCCTCTTATGATTTTTTTCTCATGCCTGGGTACATAAGCACCTGGCTGTCCACTTTCATTTGTTACCCACATCAGTCTAGAATTAACTTTCATACACTCTATCACACCCTTCTACAACTCCTGTTTCAAAAGGTGTGCTACTTCTTCCTTAGCTCTTGTCGTCTCGCCAACCCCTGACTTTATGTTGTGTTTGTATTTTTATATGTATTGAATTATGTATACTGTATGATTAGGGAACTTTACATTCATAGGGTCCCATCTCTATTATCTTCCAACTTGAATTTACTTATGCTGTGTGCATTAACCATGTCTTCAGTCATTTCATTCTGCTCATCCACCTCTTTTATACTACAAAAAGTGCTTTTTTTTACATCTTTCCTCCAAGTTTCTTGCTTAATATTGTGGAATGCCCTCTGGCTGACCTATACCTAAGTCTTTCGAACAACAGTTCACTGTTTCTGTTATCATTTTATTCAGAAACATAAAAGTTGTGATCTCTGTAATTTAGTTGCGTTTGCCCTAGCTGTTGTTTTGTCCTGTCACTACATGGAGTATATGTGGGACATTATGTCATCACCCCTGCATGTGCTTGTCTGTCATTCTGTCTGTAGATACATTCTTGTTAGTATGATGATTTCAGAACATAGCATACCATAAATCCCATAATTGACCCACAGATAACTGCTATGGTGTTGTAAGCCTTTAAACTTAAGAGTTCAAATTGATGGGAACTTCAAATCTGACATATATACACAGTATTGGCTAGAGACAGATATCTTGGTGGTGAAAAACAGGTTATATCATCTTAATAAAGAGATGTAGGGAAGTGGTCAGACCATGAATATTTTTAAACCTGTTGGATTGAGTAGTAATTTGTTCTGGCTTTTTTATGCTCCACGAAGTTAGATGTGGGATATTATGTTGTTACTCTTGCATCTGCCAGTCTGTGGACACATTCTCATTGGCATGGGTTAAATAAGTAAGAATTGAATAGCTGGGGATTCATAAAAGTATGTGCCAAATAACCTGCTTAAAAAAATTCTTTCAGTAAGCCAGTTGTGGTAATATTCAAACTTTGCAGGACTATTGTTTTAGGATTTTGAGTGCAAATTTTTTATTGATTACTTTGAAATATTTGTTTTTAAATAGATCAAATTTAAAAACCCCACAAGTCAAGCATTGCCTTCTGTGCCCAAGACATCACATCAGTTTGAACAGGACTGGAATAGACTCTGTGGTCAGGACTCTCAAGCCATCAAATATTTAAAGGTATGTCAAAATTTTTGTGCATGTTAATTTTCCACATGATAGATTAAAAAAGTATTTATGGTTTTTAAGTACTCCTTTAAACTAAGATATCAAACATCTTTCCTTAAGTTAGCGACTGTTATGGAATGGTATCATCCCAGATGAGGATAGTGAAAACATTTAACAATTTTGACATGAGTGACCAGCTTTGAGCATACCATGGCAAACCAAATATTGTTCTACTGTTCTTTTGTAGTCCTGAGATGAACCAAGACCCTGTTGAATACAAGTTTTTAGTTTATCATGTCTGTTCCAGAGCCTTGTAAATAAAAAAAAAATTGAGAGGGGGGGATAAGAAAGTTGGTGCATGTAAGAAAGATGTTAGGTATGTTTGACTGAGTAGAGATGTGCATTGTCTTGCCTGTATGAAGGTTCCCATGGTTTTCCACATTGTATAACTGGAGAAGTGCATCACATATATTGCAAGTTTCCAGTTAGCCACATCACTTTTTGTTAGGATGTGCTTAGTTAAATAAAGTGTACTATAATGCAAAACATTATTATTTTATCGCCCATATGTATTAAACTGATTTTGTTTGGTGTATTTGTTGTCATGTTTATATTCACATAAAGGAAGTGTTCAGTAAGCATATTTATTTTTCATGTTATTTATCATTATTTTTTTTTATTTACTTTGTCGCTGTCTCCCGCGTTAGTGAGGTAGTGCAAGGAAACAGATGAAAGAATGGCCCAACCCACCCACATACACATGTATATACCTACACGTCCACACACGCAGATATACATACCTATACATCTCAACGTATACATATATATACACACACAGACATATACATATATACACATGTACATAATTCATACATGCTGCCTTTATTCATTCCCATTGCCACCCAGCCACACATGAAATCACAACCCCCTTCCCTCGCATGTGCTTGTGGTAGCGCTAAGAAAAGACAACAAAGGCCACATTTATTCACACTCAGTCTATAGCTGTCATGTATAATGCACCGAAACCACAGCTCCCTTTCCACATCCAGGCCCCACAAAACTTTCCGTGGTTTACCCCAGATGCTTCACATGCCCGTTCAATCCATTGACAGCACGTCTACCCCGGTATACCACTTCCTTCCAATTTACTCTATTCCTTGCATGCCTTTCACCCTCCTGTATGTTCAGGCCCCTATCGCTCAAAATCTTTTTCACTCCTTCCTTCCACCTCCAGTTTGGTCTCCCACTTCTCGTTCCCTCCACCTCTGACACATATATCCTCTTTGTTAATCTTTCCTCACTCATTCTCTCCATGTGACCAAACCATTTCAATACACCCTCTTCTGCTCTCTCAACCACACTCTTTTTATTACCACACATTTCTCTTACCCTTTCATTACTTACTCGATCAAACCACCTCACACCACATATTTCCAACACTTCCACCCTCCTCTGCACAACGCTAGCTATCGCCCATGCCTCACAACCATATAACATTGTTGGAACCACTATTCCTTCATACATACCCATTTTTTGCTTTTTATTAACTTTTATTCACTTTAAAGATTTGATAAAATGAATTTTGAGACATTGAGGAGTTCGAGATTCATCAGGGTGATTGTCAAGTGACACTTTAACCCTTAGTGACAGCTGGCATCAATTGATATTTTGACTTTTCTCGCCTCTGTTTTGATACCCAGTTGACTTAGAATACTACTAGTAGCATAAATAGGTTCCTTACATTGCTGTGAAAATGTGAGAAAAGATTATACTTTACTCATTGCCTGTACAACCACCTTTCTAAGTCCAGAGTTGTCAACTTGTGGGACATACATACACAATGACTCCATGGAAAATACATAATTTGTTGGTTGACCTAAGTAATGAGGGGGAACACTTATATGTATCAATGTGTTTGGAAAGTGGAGATGAATAACATGATAAATGTGAAGAAGTAAATGATAGTGATTTTAGCAGGAAGGAGGGAGACTTGTATGGGAGGTGTCCCTACTGACCTTATGCTTCTAGAAGAAATCACATACCATTTGTGCCTAATTTACTTTTCATGCAGTTTTGGGTTAATAGAAGGCCTTGGTAACAGATGCCAATTAAAGACCAAGAATACTTCCAAAGGAAAAACAATACCAGTATCCTTCTCACCTTTGCCATTTAGGACAAGATAAACGATAAATGATTGGAATGTGAAAGCGGTAATAATGTCAAAGGGCTGCAGGAAAGAAAAGAAATTTAGGAGACAAAAGCAAATAAAATCAGAGACAAAATTACATGCTGACAGTATTTGAGAGGCAGATGGAGAAACATTGACAAATTTGAATATAATCAACCCAAAATGTGTCTAAGGGGATTGCTTTTCAAAACCTTACATGCAAGAGTATGTTATATAAAGGAAGAATGTAATTATGTTCTTCCAGAAATTTGCTGCAAATATGACAAATATTTGGACATGAGGAAATGAATGGAGGTTTGTGCACTAGCAAAGTCTAGCCAGAACAGAAATTTGCTGCATTTATATGAATCATCAAGAATATAAGAAAAATGAGAAATGTCGATATAATATCCAATAACAGAGGAATATGTGAAAAATATAAGAATTGAAACTGAGGACAGTGTAAGTGCAGTAAGGAAGGGAAATGAAGATCACCATCATTGGCAGGAATATAAAGAATATAAGACATCAGATCATGACACCAAGATGGAAAGAGAACGATATCAATTATAGGTCAGATTAAGCTAACTGCAAAAACCCACCGAACAAGTGGAACTTTTTTTTTTAGATAATCTGTTAATGCAAACGGTATGTGTATATAATGTGATCTACGTGGTGAAAATTTACACGATTTCAGTTAACCTCGGTAAAAGCAAACTGGTATATATACATAATGTGATCCATGTAATGAAAATTAACATGATGTCAATTAAACACACTAAAAGCAAACTGGTATATATACATAATGTAATGTAATCCCTGTAGTGAAAATTTACATGATGATGTCACTTAACCTCAGTAAATGCAAACTGGTATATATACATAATGTAATCCATATAGTGAAAATTTACATGATGTCAGTTATCCTCATTAAAAACAAACTAGTATAGCATAATGTAATCCACTTAAGTTTAGTGTCTGTTAATTCTCTTACATATTGAATCCACTGATTTTCCTCCCTTTTTTGAGTCTATCTGCCGCATAGCAGTTTGTTTTAACTATTGCTATGTGTCATATGAAGAGATAGGGTGGCATGTCATAGTTAAGTTTGCTTGGATATGAAGTTATAAAGATTAGCCCTTTGTAGATTTTGTAGAATTATCTTGTATAACTGTAAGCATCTTTGTTATATATTTAGTAGATGCCAAAGTACTCATTTGGTTTAGGTCCAAGTTAATCTATTTTGATTTTTTTATAAAGCTTTTCTCATGTAGCTGATTTACTGTTTTATTTCATGTATATTTCGTAGTGGTGATTTGAGAAGGAGATGGAGTGAGTATTTTGAAGGTTTGTTAAATGTGCTAGATGATAGAGTGGCAGATATAGGGTGCTTTGGACAAGGTGGTGTGCGAAGTGAGAGGGTTAGGGAGAATGATTTGGTGAACAAAGAAGAGGTAGTAAAAGCTTTGTGAAAGATGAAAGCCGGCAAGGCGGCGGGTTTGGATGGTATTGCAGTGGAATTTATTAAAAAAAAAAAAAAAGGGGGTAACTGTGTTGTTGACTGGTTGGTAAGGATACTTACTGTATGTATGACTCATGGTGAGGTGCCTGAGGATTGGTGGAATGCATGCATAGTTCCATTGTACAAAGGCAAAGGGGATAAAGGCGAGTGCTCAAATTACAGAGGTATAAGTGTGTTGAGTATTCCTGGGAAATTATATGGGAGGGTATTGATTGAGAGGGGTGAAGGCATGTACAGAGTATCAGACTGGGGAAGAGCAGTGTGCTTTCAGAAGTGGTAGAGGATGTGTGGATCAGGTGTTTGCTTTGAAGAATGTATGTGAGAAATACTTAGAAAAGCAAATGGATTTGTATGTAGCATTTATGGATCTGGAGAAGGCATATGATAGAGTTGATAGAGATGCACTGTGGAAGGTATTAAGAGTATATGGTGTGGGAGGCAAGTTGTTAGAAGCAGTGAAAAGTTTTTATCAAGGATGTAAGGCATGTGTGCGAGTGGGAAGAAAGTGATTGGTTCTCAGTGAATGTTGGTCTGCAGCAGGGGTGCTTGCTGTCTCCATGGTTGTTTAATTTGTTTATGGACGGGGTTGTTAGGGAGATGAATGCATGAGTTTTGGAGAGAGGGGCAAGTATGCATTCTGTGGTAGATGAGAGAGCTTGAGAACTGAGTCAGTTGTTGTTTGCTGATGATACAGCACTGACGGCTGATTCAGGTGACTCAGTTTGGTAAAGTATGTGAAAGAAGAAAGCTGAGAGTAAATGTGAATAAGAGCAAGGTTTTTAGGTACAGTAGGGTTAAGGGACAAGTCAGTAAGTTTGAATGGAGAAAAACTGGAGGAAGTGAAGTGATTTAGATATCTGGGAGTGGATTTGGCAGTGGATTGAACCATGGAAGCGGAAGTGAGTCACAGGGTGGTGGAGGGGGCGAAAGTTCTGGAAGTGTTGAAAAATGTGTGGAAGGCGAGAACATTATCTCAGAAAGCAAAAATGGGTATGCTTGAAGGAATAGTCGTTCCAACAATGTTATATGGTTGTGAGGCGTGGGCTATAGATAGAGTTGTGTGGAGGAGGGGGGATGTGTTGGAAATGAGATGTTTGAGGACAATATGTGGTGTGAGGTGGTTTGATCAAGTAAGTTATGAAAGGGTAAGAGAGACGTGTGCTGATAAAAAGAGTGTGGTTGAGAGAGCAGAAGAGGGTGTTTTGAAATGGTTTGGTCACATGGAGAGAATGAGTGAGGAAAGATTGACAAAGAGGATATATGTGTCAGAGGTGGAAGGAACAAGGAGAAGTGGGAGACCAAATTGGAGGTGGAAAGATGGAGTGAAAAAGATTTTGAGCGATCGGGGCTTGAACATGCAGGAGGGTGAAAAGCATGCAAGGAATAGAGTGAATTGGAACGATGTGGTATACTGGGATCAACATGCTGTCAATGGATTGAACCAGGGCATGTGAAGCATCTGGGGTACACCATGGAAAGTTTTGTGGGGCCTGGTTGTGGAAAGGGAGCTGTGGTTTTCAGTGCATTATACATGACAGCTAGAGACTGTTTGTGAACGAATGTGGCCTTTGTTGTCTTTTTCCTAGCACTACCCTGCGCGCATGCGGGGAGGGGGTTGTCATTTCATGTGTGGCAGGGTGGCGAGGGAATGAATAAAGGCAGCAATTATGAATTATGTACATGTGTATATATGTATGTGTCTCTGTATGTTTTTTTTTTTTTTTTTTTTTTTTTTATACTTTGTCGCTGTCTCCCGCGTTTGCGAGGTAGCGCAAGGAAACAGACGAAAGAAATGGCCCAACCCCCCCCCCATACACATGTATATACACACGTCCACACACGCAAATATACATACCTACACAGCTTTCCATGGTTTACCCCAGACGCTTCACATGCCTTGCTTCAATCCACTGACAGCACGTCAACCCCTGTATACCACATGACTCCAATTCACTCTATTTCTTGCCCTCCTTTCACCCTCCTGCATGTTCAGGCCCCGATCACACAAAATCTTTTTCACTCCATCTTTCCACCTCCAATTTGGTCTCCCTCTTCTCCTCGTTCCCTCCACCTCCGACACATATATCCTCTTGGTCAATCTCTCCTCACTCATTCTCTCCATGTGCCCAAACCATTTCAAAACACCCTCTTCTGCTCTCTCAACCACGCTCTTTTTATTTCCACACATCTCTCTCACCCTTACGTTACTTACTCGATCAAACCACCTCACACCACACATTGTCCTCAAACATCTCATTTCCAGCACATCCATCCTCCTGCGCACATCTCTATCCATAGCCCACGCCTCGCAACCATACAACATTGTTGGAACCACTATTCCCTCAAACATACCCATTTTTGCTTTCCGAGATAATGTTCTCGACTTCCACACATTTTTCAAGGCTCCCAAAATTTTCGCCCCCTCCCCCACCCTATGATCCACTTCCGCTTCCATGGTTCCATCCGCTGACAGATCCACTCCCAGATATCTAAAACACTTCACTTCCTCCAGTTTTTCTCCATTCAAACTCACCTCCCAATTGACTTGACCCTCACCCCTACTGTACCTAATAACCTTGCTCTTATTCACATTTACTCTCAACTTTCTTCTGGTATGTATGTATGTATGTATGTATGTATGTATGTATGTATGTATATGTATACGTTGAAATGTATAGGTATGTATATGTGCATGTGTGGACGTGTATGTGGGTGGGTTGAGCCATTTTTCGTTTGCTTCCTTGCGCTACCCCGCTGACGCGGGAGACAGCAACAAAGTATAATGAATATAAATAGATAATATTTCGTGAGAATATGGTATATCACCAACCAGAGAGAAATGTCTTGTGACTGATTAAAGCAACTAATGGCACTGTATGAGATTTTGATATGTTTCTAGTCTAGTTCTTTTGATTTTGACAGTTAAATATTTTATGGCTTAGTATTGAAATACCAGAACAAACTGTTTCTATCATGAAGGTGCTTTTACTGTTTATTTTTATGTAGCTGGTACAGTATTCATTATTTCCTTAACAGATTATTCAGCCCACATTCTTCAGCAGTGTGGACTTAGAAGTTGATACATTCATTGGTGTAGTGTCAGCTCTAAAGTCTGAGGAAGTGCCACCTTCATTAGCAGCTCAGTACATAATTGCTCTCTCTAGGTCAAGTGGATTTGCAGTCAATGTAATGTTCCTCAGTGATAAGCAAAGAAAAGGTAAGTGTCACAATTGTTGTCATATGTTAGTAAGATGTTTTTGCATTCCTTTCAGCTCATAGTTGTTATAGTTGTAACACAACCATGTCTTTATCCTTTTGTAAATCTAATTCCCATTCATCTGCAAATTTAGAATAGCTCTATCTTTTTGACAGCATCACTTCACTGCTACTTCAGCATATGAACTGTGTACCACATAACTTTCTTTCATCCTTGCATTTTCAAATTATGATTTACTGTTACAAATAATTTTTGATCATCAAAAATTGTATTTTGTATTTAATATTTTCTCATATCTAAACAACCATATGTTCATTAAATAATATGTTTATGTACATGGGTTGTTTGAAGAATCCCTTTCTAAGTAGGGTTTATCCAGTGGGATTTCACCTTCTTTGACCATCATGATATCAGTAAGGCCAGCAGATGCTTGTTCAGTGAAATCCAGCAACTGTACAGCAACCCACCCAGGCTTAGAATGTCACTGACATGATGGTGCAGTGATACATCCGATTTCATTGTTATCATTCCCTTCTTCACATTGTTGCAGTGTTGATATATTGACCACTCCTCCTACCCTGTTACTTTGAAAAAAGGGAAATGTCTTCATGGACAGGTTTTATTCTAGTGCTGCCATTTATAATAACATTATGTTGCATAATATGAGTATGCAGCATTGTTTGTGGTAAAAGAAAATACCTCCCTTCAGTTGTGAATAAGATTGAAAAATAGGGATAATATCCTAATAATTGGGGGAAAAAAGAACTGTGCCATGAAAGCTTGCAGTTACCAGGACATTGGGTTGGTGAATATCTTGTCAACATTAGGAGATTCTGGCAAAGCTAAAGTAGAGGTAAAATATAAAGAGAAAAAATGGTGGACAAACGATCAGTCCAGGTCATGAATTACAAGTACATGAGATGACTAAATCAGTTTAATCATCTCTGCTCAGGATACCTATGCAATAGTCTCAAAAGTGGTACCAATTAGTTTTGTATTTTAATCATTGAGGTACCATTAGTT
This sequence comes from Panulirus ornatus, assembly GCF_036320965.1. Taxonomy (NCBI): domain Eukaryota; kingdom Metazoa; phylum Arthropoda; class Malacostraca; order Decapoda; family Palinuridae; genus Panulirus; species Panulirus ornatus. The sequence goes on from NC_092264.1 coordinate 16,147,800, forward strand.
AGTTCACAGTTTTGCTACAGTCCCACAAAAAATGTAAGTCAAAAGAAATTCACACAAGAAGTAAATCTAGGTGTGTTGATGATTGGGTGAGGGGGAATCTAGGTGTGTTGATGATTTGGTGAGGGGGTTAAGCTTCTGGGAATATTGAAGAATGTGTGGAAAGAGAGGTCACTATCTAGGAGGGCAAAAATGGGTTGATTTGAAAGTACAGTACAGTACAGCATGGGGCTATAGATGAGGAAGTATGGAGGAAGGTGAATATGTTGGAAATGAAATGTTTGAAAGACAATATGTGGTGTGAGGTGGTTTGATCAAGTAAGCACAGGTTGAGTATTCCTTATCTGAAATGGCTAGGACCAAGTGTTTTGGATTTTGATTTTTTTGAATTTGGAATATTTACATATCCATAATGAGATATCTTGGGGATGGGCCCCAGCTCTAAACACAAAATCCATTTATGTTTCACTTACATGCTATACATATAGCCTGAAGATAATTCATACAATATTTTTAATAATTTTGTGCATGAAACGAAGTTTGTGTAACACTGAGCCATCTGAAAGCTGAGGTGTCACATCCTCAGCCTCCCATTTGAACAGTCTGTGGTTATTTGGCACCACTTTCATTCCTGACTCTCACTTTATGTGCTACTCATAAGCAATCATTTTTTTACACTTATTCACACATAGGTACTTAACAGTAAAAATATATGAATTACCATTAATACTATACAGTGGAAAAATAATGTGTTTAGGGTAACTAAGCAGCACAGTAGCATCAGCAAAATACATGTATCAGCTGTTAAACAATAACGGTAAGCAACTACGGGTTTTCAGTTTCCACCTATGATGCTGGGTTTTGATTAAATGGTTACAGTACACTGTATTTTATTTTTTAGATTCTGTTTGAGATATAAAAACAAATAAGCATTTGATTTAAAATAATTACAGATAGCTGGAAATTTAAAGAAAACTAAATGAGGAAAATTTCAACACAATTATGTTGGTAGTCATGTTATGCTCAAACATGGCATTTTAGGTGGAGATGAAATTCAGATTTCACATGAAAATGTATTGCACTCACCAAAAAAAATTGATCTCTGCTTACAAAAGAAGATAAATGCAACAACAAATACTAGAACTACATATGGCTCAAGAAACTTGAGGGGAAGGGTACATCATTGTTGACATCATCGTGAGAAGGAACATCAGAAGTTGAGGGATCAGGAAGTGGGAGGAGGCATTCTGCTGGATGACTTTTTTAAATGTTTCCTCCAGAGTTATCTGCCTCATTAACAATGGTTTTTGTCTTAGAAGTCTTTTTTTGATTATAAAGATTGACATGCTATCTTGTTCTGTTATGAATGCATTCTTCTCTAGTCCTTCAATAAGTCCATCACACACTTTCACCATGTTGTCTGTAGGCACTTTTTCTGCAGTGTTAACAAAGTCATCTTCATCTTTATTTTTACGATCACCTTGATTCAGAACCATTTCAGCTAGTTCACTGTTTTCCACCTTGATTCAGAACCATTTTAGCTATTTCACTGTTACCCATCTGGGTATCTGCAGGCCTTTTTGAAATTTTCAACAATATCTTTGTACCAAAGAGCAGAGAATACGCAAAAAAAACAGAGTAATGCATGTAGATCTGGCGGTGACAATGGTTTGTAACAAACTGGCATCAACAGAGCACGCCGACCCAGTATACCACATCGTTCCAATTCACTCTATTCCTTGCACACCTTTCACCCTCCTGTATGTTCAGGCCCGGATCGCTCATAATCTTTTTCACTCCATCCTTCTACCTCCAATTTGGTCTTCCAATTCTCCTCGTTTCCTCCACCCGACACATATATCCTCTTTGTCAATCTTTCCTCACTCGTCCTCTCCATGTGACCAAACCAATTTCAATACACCCTCTTTTGCTCTTTCACCCACACTCTTTTTATTACCACACTTCTCTCTTACCCTTTTATTACTTACTTGATCAAGCCACCTCACGTCACATATTGTCCTCAAACATCTCATTTCCAACACATCCACCCTCCTCCGCACAACCTTATCTATAGCCCATACCTTGCAACCATATAACATTGTTGGAACCACTATTCCTTCAAACATACCTATTTTTGCTCTCTGAGACAACGTTCTTGCCTTCCACACATTTTTCAATGCTCTGAGAACCTTCGCCCCCTCCCCCACCCTGTGACTCACTTCCGCTTCCATGGTTCCATCCACTGCCAAATCCAGTCCCAGATACCTAAAACACTTCACTTCCTCCAGTTTATCTTCATTCAGATGTACCTCCCAATTAACTTGTTCCTCAACCCTACTGAACCTAGTAATCTTGCTCTTATTCACATGTACTCTCAGCTTTCTTCTTTCACACACTTTACTAAACTCAGTCACCAGCTTCTGCAGTTTCTCACACGAATCAGCCACCAGTGCTGTATCATCAGCAAAGAACAACTGACTCAGTTTTCAAGCCCTCTCATCCTCAACAGACTGCATACTTGCCCCTCTCTCCAAAACTCTTGCATTCACCTCCCTAACAACCCCATCCATGAATAAATTAAACAACCATGGAGACATCTTGCACCCCGTGCCACAAACCGACATTCACTAGGAACCAGTCACTTTCCCCTCTTCTTACTCATACACATGCTTTATATCCTTGATTAAAACTTTTCACTGCTTCTAGCAACTTGCCTCCATATACTCTTAATACCTTCCACAGATCAACTCCATAACTCCATGAATGCTACATACAAGTCCATCTGTTTTTCCAAGTATTTCTTGCATACATTCTTCAAGGCAAACACCTGATCCACACATCCTCTACCACCTCTCAAACCACTCTGTTCTTCCCCAATCTGATGCTCTGTATATGCCTTTAACCTCTCAATCAATATCCTCCCATACAATTTCCAAGGAATACTCAACAAACTTATACCTCTGTAATTTGAACACTCACCTTTATCCCCTTTGCCTTTGTACAATGGAACTATGCATACAATTTGCCAGTCCTCATGAACCATGCATACATTGAATATCCCTACCAGCCATTCAGTAACACAGTCACCCCTTTTTTTAATGGATTCCACTGCAATACCATCCAAACCCGCCATCTTACATGCTTTCATCTTCCGCAAAGCTTTCATTACCTCTTCTCTGTTTACCAAACCATTCTCCCTGACCCTCTCACTTTGTACACCACCTCGACCAAAACACCCTATATCTGCCACTTTGTCATCAAAGCACATTTAACAAAGCTTCAACATACTCACTCCGTCTCCTTTCACTTCACCACTACTTGTTATTACCTCCCCATTAGCCCCCTTCACCAATGTTCCCTTTTTTCTCTTGTCTTATGCACTTTATTTACCTCCTTCCAAAACACCTTTTTATTCTCCCTAAAATTTAATGATTCTCACCCCACCTCTCATTTGCCCTCTTTTTCACCTCTTGCACCTTTCTCTTAGCCTCCTGCCTCTTTCTTTTATACGTCTCCCTGTCATTTGCACTACTTCCCTGCAAAAATCATCCAAATGCCTCTCTCTTCTCATTCACTAAGAATCCTACTTTTTCATCCCACCACTCACTACCCTTTCTAATCTGCCCACCTCTCACCTTTTTCATGCCACAGGCATCTTTTGCTCAAGCCATCACTGCTTCCCTAAATACATCCCATTCCTCCCCCACTCCCTTTACATCATTCACTCTAATTCTGCACTCAATCTCTCTGGGTACTTCCTCACACAAGTCTCCTTTCCAGGCTCACTTACTCTCACCTCTCTCTTCACCCCAACATTCTCTCTCCTTTTCTGAAAACCTCTACAAATCTTCACCTTCGCCTCCACAAGATCATGATCAGACATCCCTCCAGTTGCAACTCTCACCACATTAACATCCAAAAGTCTCTCTTTCATGCACCTATGAATTAACATGTAGTCTAATAACGCTCTCTGGCCATTTCTCCTACTTACGTATACTTATGTATATCTCTCTTTTTAAACCAGGTATTCCCAATCACCAGTCCTTTTTCAGCACACAAATCTACAGGCTCTTCACCATTTCCATTTACAACACTGAACACCCTATGTACACCAATTATACCTTCAACTACCACATTACTCGCCTTTGCATTCAAATCACCCATCACTATAACCTGGTTTCGTGCATCAAAGCTGTTAACACACTCACTCAGCTGCTCCAAAAACACTTGCCTCTCATGATCTTTCTTCTTGTGACGAGGTGCATGGGCACCAATAATGACCCATCTCTCTCCATCCACTTTCAGTTTTACCCATATCAATCTAGAGTTTACTTTATTACACTCTATCACATATTCCCACAACTCCTGCTTCAGTAGTGCTACTCCTTCTTTTGCTCTTGTCCTCTCACCAACCCCTGACTTCACTCCCAAGACAATCCCAAACCACTCTTCCCCTTTACTCTTGAGCTTCGTTTCACTCAGAGCCAAAACATCCAGGTTCCTTTCCTCAAACATACTACATGTCTCTCCTTTTTTCTCATCTTGGTTACATCCACACACATTTAGAATAATTATGTAAATCAGAATGTTTTGAACAAGAAAAATAATTATTCATTCAGGCACCCCATTGTCACACTGGAAAGGTTAAGTTTACATGGGGGTGTTCCATTTAGATGAGTGCAACAGTTGCCATTTGTGTACATTAGATGATACAGATGAAAAGAATGAGGTATGGTTCAACTGACAGATATATTTATTAAGAGAAAAACATCTAAGTAGGGAGAGATGCATAAGAATAGAAGCAGGTTAGAATAAGAGAGAATTTAGGAACATCAGTTTTTGAAGGACTGTGTATTGCTTGAGTGTGATGAAAATATTAAAGACACGCTTCATGGTAGATTTAGATTTTATCAAATAAGACTAGTCTTGACTTCTTGACAATAGATAATAAACCACAGTCTAATGGTTCTTAAGGACAGCTTCAAATATTAGGCCAGGTTGATACATAAATAGAAGGTTTATGGGATTTATAAGGTGTGAAGGATTGGCAGCTGAAGGTTACTGCTTGATATCAAATTAAAAGTTTGTGTTTTTGCAACTTCATTCATATTACTAAGTAAATATATTTTTTTCAGTTTTGGATGATGTGATAATGAAGTGTGAGGAAGGAGAAGTCTGCAACTCCCAAATGAAGAAATTGAAAGATTGTCTGGCTTGACAGTGTATCCGGGGTTTCAGGAAGGCCTCAGAAGTATTCCTGTGTATAGAACATGCTGTTGTTAATCATCCATGTTGTTACACATGTCAGTCAATATGCATATAACTAGGGCATATCACCTTACCTATCTCTATTGTCTTTCACAGCAGTCCTAAAGATTTTACCTTATCACCATGTTATAATCCTTGTAGATAAACAAAGTCAGATTTATTTAATCTTAAAAGGAAAATTTTTGTGTTTTATTAACTGGAATGTTTAGCACTGTTTTGTTATTAATTGGAAAAAGCTTTTGTACTTGTTCATGTATTTAATCCATGCAGAACTTTAACTTTTTTATTATATTTCCCTATGTTTCATATTAAACAAAGTTCACGACATAAGAAGAATCTGTAGTTGTCATAAGTAATGTACTAAATTCTGCTTGCTTAAAAAGATTTGGGAACCATGAAAAATTTGAGGTCAGGTGTTCAAATTCAATGTTTTGAAATACAATTTGCCTACTTAAAGTTCACATATTTCTAGTAGTTTTATAAGCATTTTTCCATTTTGAAAATAGAGTAGTGCAATCAAAATCGCCTCCAAAACTTTTCGGTTATGAATTATTTCAATGCCCTTATGTAATGAATGTAATAAAGATTCAAAGCATGTTGCTGTAGATATTTTACATTCATTTCCATTTCCTGTAATTCTGAGATATGATTAGGTGAAAATAATAAGGGTTTCTTCACCACATATGAATGTGAAACAGTTGGAAAATGTTGAAGGGAAAGCAACTGTGGATAGGTAAATGTAGCTGTAAAGAGAACTATAGTAAGGAGAAATCATAATCATTTCTTCTACTATAGTGCTTCCATTTGTAGCTAACAGATATTGTAGCTGACAGTTATGTTACTACTACTACCATAAATAAAGTTCTTGTACTTTCTTCCTGACAAGCAGATTACAGATTAATATCATAAGTTTGAGATAAATTATTGGGATTACCATAGGTACATTTTTTCACCACAGAGGGATGACACGCCATTTATCATCCCCAAACTATTGATAGAGCGTGGAGCCTTTAATCTCAACTGTGAATTATCTTTGTACATGTACCCACAATGCCAAACATCCATCACCAGAAAGCACTACTTTGTTAACTATAGCAGCTGCCTTCAGCAATTTCATCTCCATTGCCTATGACTTCCCTTTATAAAGGACTACTCAGAAGTTTAGCATGTTTGTTCTTGCCTGGGTAGGATTAAAGTGCTATGATATGATTGTGAGGCTATCTACATTTGAGAAAATTTTCACTCTTTGTAGGTAATGGAAGATCATGTAGGAAGAGATTTAAAAGGATTGGAGAAAGTACTGCTCCCTTGGGAACTCCTCTGCAAAGCTTAATGGTTTTGGAGGTGAAGCCTTTATAAATGACCCTGGCTTGGCAGCATACAGGAAAGTGTAACTCATATATGTCTTTTGAGTGCAATTTCAAATGTCTACTGTGATGGTGTTTAGGTTGGGAGGATAGTTGTTTAGTGTTTGTTGAGTCATTCTGGTTTGTGTATGTATTATCAATGTTGTGTTTGTTGGGGGTGACAGAGGTGGTTTGAATGAGAAAGTACTATTGCTGTTTCAAAGAACTGAATGCTGAGCTCATTAAGTAAGATTGTACAGGGATAATCTTTGTTTCTTTGTGTAAGTAGTGAGTTTCTGTGGTTGCCTGGCAGCCCATCATTGTTCTAAGTGCTATGTTTATTGTGGTTTTCAGCTTTTTTTAGTTTTGCTTTTGACAGGGAAAGTGTAGTTTGTGGTGATGCATTAAGAGTTTTGAGGGCATCTAGTTTGTTTGGTGTCTTTGTGTTCATGTGTGGTGTGAGAAGTGAATCTCATGTATGCCCACAGGAGTTGGAGTTTTGTCAAGTAGGCGTGACTGACTGTTTCATCATTAATCGAAGAGGAGTCAGTTTGCTCAAGGACCTTGCTCTACAAGAATCCATCATATCCTTGCTCCCAAGTAAGTGGTCCTGGGGTTGTATAAAAATAATATACTTGCCTCTGGAATAAAAATAAATCATTACATCAAACTTAATCCACAGAGTAAGAAAGGCAAATAAAAACTACTGTAACAAGAATGCAGGTAATATTTTTTTAGGTTATTAAGTGTTTTTAAAGAAAAATCATAATTGCTTACAATAAGGAGGCAATCACAAACAAAAAGAGGCATATTTTGCCATATGATAAAGTAGAATTTCTTTATGAAACAGGGTTTTCTCTATTAAATATTAAATATGTGTTCTCCAACAAAACAGCTATCAGCTTGTATGCAAAAGTTATTCCCACACTCAAAGCACACGCCCACGTAAAATCTTTTTGAAACATTTTCTCACTGATCATCCATCAGAGTCAACAGAAAATTCAGATGCAGTTACTGATATCACATACATTCTGCATACATGAAAAATTCTGCATTAAGTTTACAGTTACCAACACAGTGATATACTTGCTCTTAAACAGTAACTGAATATGGCAGATAAAACAACAATCTACAAAAGTAGAGGAAAACATTAGTGGTAGCAGCTATGGAGAATTGAAAGGAGAGATAAGCCGCAAAGAAATACAGGTCTGAAAGATGAGAACACTATTGCTTTACATAGGCTGAACCCTATGAGCACTGGAGAGAGTTGTTAAGTGGATGCTGGAAACACCATTTTACCCCCCAAAAATGTGTGTATCCATGAAGATACAACCCATTCAACCATCATCAAACATATAAGGCTCACAGATGTTGGTTCACAGAACTCAATGACAGTGCAAAAACCCACCTAGGCCTGTGAGATCATGGCAGAGAGGTGAAATTGGCTGAATCACTATCCTACCCCATCTACTGACTTGCCACTTCAGAATGTGCCTTGGTTGTGTCGCTATAAGGAATTGTTCTTAAAAAAAGAGTAGACAAGGAGTGGGTATGGAAAATATATGGATGCTCAGTAGGTTCTAGTTACAGCAGAATATGTTTATTGTTTTTTTTTAACCTATATTTCTTACCTATGGAATGAGCCCTATGAGCTTCTAAAGTATAACCACATATAGGAGGGATTCCAATAAAAAGTTAAGGGGAAAAAAAAGCATGTGCCCTTAATGATATGTGGCTCCTGTTTCAGATCATACTCTTCTGATGTGCATACCCAAAGCCAGGCAAGGGTCAACCAGGTCTTAATAGAATGCTGAACAAAGATTTATTGAATTCAAAATATCTCTTTTGCTAATCTAAATCAATGACAGGCTCCTTAAGAAAGCCAAGGTAAATGCTGCTGTCCTTGCATCATGGACAATAACAGAATTTTGGCTGCAAGAGAACCATCTTCCTGATTCAAATGGAAATGTATTTTGCAGATAAAGGGCTTGATAGAACAAATAATTGCTCTAAGAAATTTTCTGAGACCAAGAAATTCTCTGACAGTCATAATTGGATGTAAAGGGGTATGCTCTTCAGTAGAAAATTTTCCAGGATTATGTAAAAATTCATATTCCTAAATTTTCAGTCTCGATTCCAGCAAGAATTTGGTAATGGAATAATCTTCATCCATGAAAGATTATCTCCAAACTTTAGTTGACTATCGTACCTAAATACCAAGAAATATCATTAACTCTCCCTGATCAGAAACCTACACGGAACAAAGTTTTCATAAGAAGATATTGTGGAGCCATAATACAGTAAATGTAAGAAAAAGAAGTAGGACCTTAGACAGTTCCTATTATGAGTGAGAGGAAGAAGCTATAAGGTTCCTCTATAAATTAAGGATATTGAAAAGCTACTTTACACAGGGTAGAAGCAGTAATGTCTAATACCACAGCCAAAGGCTTCTGTAAAGCACTCTTATGTGAAGCAAAACTGTTACTGACTTCTCTCGTCATGAAAAAGACTACAAAAATTCTACATAAAATAATTCATTTACAACATATTTGAACACTGGAATATTGGGTGGGAATTCAAATCAGTTTGGGAACTAGCTAAAAACATTAGAAGTGAACCTTGCATCATAAAATGACAATTATAGCAGTTTAGACGTTAACATCAAAAGGCCATGGACCATTCTAAAAAAATGCAAAACATAAGAAAAGTGGCAGTTCGGCTGACCCATCAGCACCATACATATAGTGCCAGCTATTGCCAGCATTCTTACCAGCTAAACTTGTACTCAAGAAATAAAAATACTTATGATTTGCATTATAGAAAGGTCATAGATGCAAGACTAATATGACATCTCTGAAGGCAAAATCAAGTAACAGCCAGGTGGTCCACTCAAGTGGAAATAAATGGGGTTGGATAGTAAGATGACACAGCCTCTCCTCTAATTGGCGATATCATAAGCCTGGCTGCTGAGTTCTGTCAATGACCATATTCTAGCCTTTGTTTTAGGACAATCAAAGACGGTGAATCTTTATGGATGCTTCTCAGTTTTGAGGTGAAATGGTGTTTTAATTTCCCACTGAGCAAGTGCTCTTTGAGCTCTCTCCATTTGTGAAAAATTGAGAAATGCCCTAGTAGAAAGAATGATACAGTATATTCAAATGTCAGGCAAGAATGACTTAATAAAAAGTATAAGAGTTAAATCCAGTAATCTCACATTGTGCAGTTGCACAGCAATGCTCTTCATTTTAGTCACTGTTCACATACTTATTAAAGTATTATTAACAGACAGATACTGTGAAATCATTAGAACAGTAACACTACACTGCAAAGTACAAAACTGACACACATTAAGCAAGTCGTTGGTATGGAAAGATTTCATTCGAAGATCCCAGTTAATGCTGGCAAAAGTCTTCATTGTCCACTGTCCTTTATCTCTTCCAAGAAGAAGACATTAATGAAACACACCAGTGAGCTTAACCATTCTGCCAAGTTTTCTTGTCGATGTAAGTATATTTTCAGGACATCTTAAATACATTAAAAACAACATGTCAAATGCAGCTGTATACCAAATTACATTAATTCTGAAAATCAAAAAAATCCTCCTATGCAGTGAACTCTAATGATGAAAGTTCTTAGGCCAATTAGGATTTTCCATTTAATTTATATATTCATGATCACATCTATTGTTATGGCCAACTTTATTACATACCAACATAACCACATTTTTCAGCAAATGAGTTGGGCTATGAAACCATTTTCAATGGCTCTTCAGTTGGTTACTGTACAAACTTGGATTTACATATCTATATATATTTATATCCTTTATACTTTACATATTTTACTATGTGTTAACCACCTCTACTCATCTTTTAGCTTTCTTCATCTGCTTCAGTCTCATCATCTTCAGTTTCTTCTCCTCCTCTTCCCTTCGCATATCTTCAAGGTCTTCTTTTAGGCCAATTTTAGCTGAAATCTTTTCTTCTTTTTCCATTTGGGAGTATGATGCTTCCATATCATTACAGTCATCATCATCAACATCTCTGCAATAAATGAAAAGTAAAGGTTTGTAAAAGAAATGAGATGGGTGAAAAGAAAGATTGGTACTGTGAAGAATGCATGAGTATATGCATATGCGCCTGCGAATATGAAGACTGCATGAGGTAAGGATGAAATCTGAATGACTGTATAATTGGTTTTGAGAAGGAGAGAAACATGGTGGTACTGAGTGATATGAATGCAAAGGCAGGATGTGATGAAATAGGCAGGATAGTTGGTAAATGAGGAGTGCCTAGAATAAATGAAAATGGAAGTTATCTTGTGGATGTCTGTGTTGAGAAGGGTTTATTCCTTGCAAACCCCTTTTTTCAGCACAAGATGATCCACATGTAAACATACATAGATAAGAAATGATGGAAAATAAGAATAAAAGGTTGAGAAAGGCTGTGGTAAATGCTAGATAACAGAGAGGATTCTTTAGAGACTCTTACCATTTTGCAGTTCTTGTAGGGTTGAGGATTAGGAAGACGTGGATGTATGGTGTATGGAAGAATAGAGAGGATGAATCAGAAAGAATGTAAGGAGGAGTATGAAAAGATGGTGACTGAAAGTTTAGATGGAAGTGAAACAAACATAGGGGTGCAGTAATGTGTGAATGAGATGTTTAAGATGTTTACAGAAAGACTTGGATGTAAAATTAGTTGATGGATACAAGGTTGTGAAAGACAAGATTAAAAAGAGAAATACATGGTGGATGGAGGAGATTCGAAATGGTGTGGAAGAGAAGAAAAGGTATATGGTAGACTACTCAAAAGGAATGTACTGATGGAAGCTCAGCAAAACACGAGGGAAGAATATAAGATGTGTTGGTGTTATATTAAGATGCTGACAGAGGAAAGCACTGAAAGACTAATAAAGATTATGGAAGAAAGTTGAGTGAAAAGTTTAGGGAAAATAAGATTTTGTACTGGAAGGAGGTAACAAAGGAAAGAGATGGATGTAAGAATGGATATGTTAATGTGAGAAGTAAGAAAGGGGAGCTGCTGAATCAAAAGAAGGAAGTGAAAGGAAGATGGAAAGAGTATTTTGAAGAACTGATGAATGTGGGAGAAGGTGAGGCAGCAGCTGTTACATAAACAGGCATGGAGGAAGGAGGAAAAAGGATAAAAGTGCATGGAGCTTTAGTAAGATGGGAGGTAAACAGGTCAATAATGAGGTTGAAGGTAAAAAAAGCACCCACAGAGTATGGAATTACATCTGAAAAGGTGAATTATGGAGGGAAAAAGCATAATAGAACGGATGCACTTGATATGTAATTTAGCATGGAAACAGGGGGTTGTGCCTGAGGATTGGATAAAAGTTATTATTGTTCGTTTATTCAAAGGAAAAGGTGCTAAGGATGTATTTAGAAATTATTGGGGAATGAATCTGTTAAGTATACCACGAAAAGAGTATGCAAGAGTGATGACTGACAGAGTAACGAAAGTGACTGAATGCAGACTAAGTGAGAAGTGAGGGGGTTTTAGGAAAGGTAGGGCATGTGTGTCAATGGATTGAACCAGGACATGTGAAGCATTTGGGGTAAACCATGGAAAGTTTTGAGGGGCCTGGATGTGGAAAGGGAGCTGTGGTTTTGTTGCATTACACATAACAGCTAGAGACTGAGTGTGAACAAATGTGGCCTTTGCTGTCTTTTCCTAGCACTACCTTGCACGCCCGAGGGGGAGGGAGGTGCCATTTTTAATGTGTGGCAGGGTGGCGATGGGAATGGATGAAGGCAGCAAGTATGGATATGTACATGTGTATATATGTTTATGTCTGTGTATGTATATGTTGAAATGTATAGTTATGTATATATGCGTGTGTGGGCATTCATGTATATACATGTGTATGTGGGTGGGTTGGGCCATTCTTGAGTCTGTTTCCTTGTGCTACCACGCTAACATGGGAAACAGCGACTAAGTATAATAATAAAAAAAATGAAGAGAAAAAGAAAATATCCAATACTCACTGATATTTTCTCTTATCATATCCAAACATTCTTCTGATTTCACTTGAGAAATCCATTTCTTCTTCTCCATCATCAATAAAGTCATCCATTTCAGAATCATATTCTTCTTCAGAGTCACTCTCAATGCGTCTTTTAGGAGGAGGATTGTATTGAGGCCTTCTCCGTACATCTGGTGGTGGGAACTCCCTCACTTTATCTTTTGAAGGAGGCTTCTGTGGTTTAGATTTCTTCATATCTTTTAGGGGAAAATCTGCAGACTTTTGAGGTTTCATATTCTTGGAAGTATAATCTTGAGAAGTAACATTCTGAGTTTTGGCAACTGGTGGCTTGAAACTTTGCATGGGTTTGGATTCTTTTACTTGAGGAGGATCATGTGCCTTCTGGCCTCCTGGAACTGCAAAATACTTTGATCTGTCAATTATTTTTGGTTCAGCCTTGGGCTTTTGCAAAGCCTGTTGTAATTTACTGTTATTTTCATGCTTTTTATTGTTCTTTTCACCATCTTTCCTAATTTTTTCTGAATCATATGAATCACTTTTTTGTTCCTTATCCTTTGGTTTATCTACTTCCTTCTTCTCAGGAGGTAATTTACCCATTCTTTTCAATTTTCTTCTTCTTTCATCCTCCAGTTCTTCTTTTTCTTTGGCTGTTAGAGGTCGGCCCACATCTTTCTTTTTCTCCTTTTCCTTTTTTTCTTCCTTTACTTCAGGCAGAGGTTCTGTTTGTTTCTTCTTTGCAACTCTAAGAAGCTCCTCAAAACTCATTGGAGGTGGTGCTACCTTAGATTTATTCTTCTCTTTGTGCTTTTTGTGTTTTTCCTTTATACTATTTTCTTTCTCTTTTTCTTTATCATTATCATACTTAAAGTTGTTGTATTTATCACTCTTGTAATTGGTGAGATTAATATTAACAGTTCTCTGGCTAGATGATGGAGGAGACTTTTCCTCAGAGGTGCTTGGAAGGATATCATACTCATCACCATCATTTATAAAATCATCACTTGCTGAATACTTGCGTTTACGTTTTCTCTTTCGTGGCCCTAATTCATCTTCCTCTTCTTTCTTTAAAGTGTTGATTACCCTGTTCTGAAAGAAAAGAAACGGTATCATGATAACTATCACAAAATCATGTGTCCAATAATTAGACGAAAATTATCCAATCTTTTATGTATAAATATATCCATATATCAACACCATATTTGTTTTTCAGTTTCACAAACTCATCCATTCATATGGCCTATATCCCTATGATTTTCTTATTCTTCACAACCAATTTTCTTATTCCATCAAGAGAATTCATCTCTTAAACTTAAGTTCTCATTTTACAGACTCATACTATTTTGCAATACAATAATGTGTTTCTTACTGATTTCCTTATTCCTCACTTACTGCTCAACTCACATTACATCACCTTCAAAAAAAATTTATTTCTACTGCTTGCATTCAAATTGTTGCTCCACTATTAAATACTTACTTCACACAACCACACAAAAGAGTGTGTGTTACCATTCCTTCTATGAAATCTCACCATATCAAATGAAACACTTCTCTTCACAGCTTCCTTTAGATAACAGCAACTTGCATGCTTTCTAACAAAGATAATCTATTCTGACTCTGTTCTCATACTTCACGACCTCGATTTTATTTGTCCTCATTTAGCTTTCCTGACACACATACTCCTCTAATTCCCCTCTTTCCTGTACCTCTTCTACTAACCCCACCATTACTACTGTATGAAGCACTACATAAACTCTGCATTGTATAACATAACTACCTACCTTTAAGTTCATTCATATACTTTCTTGATGTCTTCAATTACATCCGTTCCACTTTTTGTAATTCCACTATTACAGTACCACCATGCTATCACCCATTTTATAAGTACATTCCCTATTTCTCACTCCTTACAAAGCTCTTTAATTCTGTACCACTGCATTCACTGCCAACCTTAATATTTATCACATCACATACACATTCGATGACCACAAAGAATTAGCAAATCATTATCATATAAAACATTACATTAACCTTTTTCCGTATTATAATTCAACGTTTTTGCTAACAAATGCTACACTTCTTTAAAGAAGGTTCACTAATTTTGGTATCTTTCTCCAGGGTTTCTAAAAATCTATGTAACTATATCAATACTTAAATTGCCTTGGAAATTCCCCTCTGGTGGCAGCTTTGTTTCAATCAGAGCTAGAACATCCAGGTTCCTTTCCTTCACATACTCCCTATCTCTCCATTATTCTCATTCTGGTTACATCCAAACACATTCAGACACACTAGCCTGAGCCTTTAAAGAGGATAAGCACTCCTCGCTTGACTCCTCCTTTTGCTTGAGCTTTTAGAAATTCACAGCGATCTCTGCCACCTGATGTGACCAGCAGATGAGCCTAGACCTTGTTTTAATGTTGTTCTTACTCCATTCTTCTAGGTAAGCTCTCACACTATCACTAAATGGTCAACACTGTGAACAGATGGAGGCAGCAGGACCAGCAATCCAATCAGAGAGTGACACACCAAGGTATCCAACCAGGTGACCATCACTTGCTGGGATTGCTGGAATCAGTATCTCCTGAGAAAGACCACTGAATGGTTGAAACATTAAGGTAAGTCTCAGCTCTAACCATTTGTTTCCGTACCATTCTGTTTGCCACATATCTCATGTATATGAAAATATCCCAAAATCCAAAAAATTGAAAATCCTAAATACTTCTGGTCCCAGGCATTTTGGGTAAAGGATAATCAACCTGTACTTTGCTATAACATCATTGAAATATGCATGATAAAAACATAGACAAGTAGATAATGTATTCTAACAGCAGAAGCTGTTTTTTGATACATCAAAAAAATAGGGGTAACAGAGAGAGAGAAAGATCCAGAAATTTTGCTATAACCATGAGTTTCTGACCAGTATTAAATCTCAGTACCTCTAATTAACCATCCTGTACTCCTACAATTTTCTTTGACATTCCTTCCAGATAATAATGAAATTCCTACACGAACTGTGAATGTGAACAGAAATGAAAATACTTTCCCAGTTGGTGGGATACAATTCAGATGGTATTTTGCTGTGGCATAAATAGTATTGACGAAGCTGAAGAGGGTGTGCTGAAATTTTCTGAACAAATGAAGAGGATGAGTTCGGAGAGATTGACAAAGGTGGAGGGGACAAGGAGAAGGAAAAGACCAAACTGGAAATGGAAGGATGGAATGAAAAATGTTTTGAATGTTTGGGGCCTGAACATGCTGGAGGTTATAAGGAATGCATGGAATACAGCGAACTGGAGTGATGTGGCAAAGTGGGAGCAACATGCCCCGTGTATACATCGCATATGAAGCAGTCAGGAGGGACCATGGAAAAGTCTGTGGGACCTTGCTGTGGTGCATTATATGTTACAGCAAGAGTAGGTATGAGAACGAATGGGGCTATTACTTTCTCTATTCCTGCCACTACCTTGCTAATGAGGGAAACAGTTGCAGCAGTCAGTCTACAGTCAACCTAGCTGTTCGTCCACCCCTAGAGGTTGGTCAATAAAATTGATAACTTGCTCGAGTTAGGGTTTATATATATATATTGGATGATTGGATGGTATTGCAGTGGAATTTATTAAAAAGGGGGGTGACTGTATTGTTGACTGGTTGGTAAGGTTATTTAATGTATGTATGACTCATGGTGAGGTGCCTGAGGATTGGCGGAATGCGTGCATAGTGCCATTGTACAAAGGCAAAGGGGATAAGAGTGAGTGCTCAAATTACAGAGGTATAAGTTTGTTGAGTATTCCTGGTAAATTATATGGGAGGGTATTGATTGAGAGGGTGAAGGCATGTACAGAGCATCAGATTGGGGAAGAGCAGTGCGGTTTCAGAAGTGGTAGAGGATGTGTGGATCAGGTGTTTGCTTTGAAGAATGTATGTGAGAAATACTTAGAAAAGCAAATGGATTTGTATGTAGCATTTATGGATCTGGAGAAGGCATATGATAGAGTTGATAGAGATGCTCTGTGGAAGGTATTAAGAATATATGGTGTGGGAGGAAAGTTGTTAGAAGCAGTGAAAAGTTTTTATCGAGGATGTAAGGCATGTGTACGTGTAGGAAGAGAGGAAAGTGATTGGTTCTCAGTGAATGTAGGTTTGCGGCAGGGGTGTGTGATGTCTCCATGGTTGTTTAATTTGTTTATGGATGGGGTTGTTAGGGAGGTAAATGCAAGAGTCCTGGAAAGAGGGGCAAGTATGAAGTCTGTTGGGGATGAGAGAGCTTGGGAAGTGAGTCAGTTGTTGTTCGCTGATGATACAGCGCTGGTGGCTGATTCATGGGAGAAACTGCAGAAGCTGGTGACTGAGTTTGGTAGTGTGTGGAAGAAGAAAGTTAAGAGTAAATGTGAATAAGAGCAAGGTTATTAGGTACAGTAGGGGTGAGGGTCAAGTCAATTGGGAGGTGAGTTTGAATGGAGAAAAACTGGAGGAAGTGAAGTGTTTTAGATATCTGGGAGTGGATCTGTCAGCGGATGGAACCATGGAAGCGGAAGTGGATCATAGGGTGGGGGAGGGGGCGAAAATTTTGGGAGCCTTGAAAAATGTGTGGAAGTCGAGAACATTATCTCGGAAAGCAAAAATGGGTATGTTTGAAGGAATAGTGGTTCCAACAATGTTGTATGGTTGCGAGGCGTGGGCTATGGATAGAGATGTGCGCAGGAGGATGGATGTGCTGGAAATGAGATGTTTGAGGACAATGTGTGGTGTGAGGTGGTTTGATCGAGTAAGTAACGTAAGGGTAAGAGAGATGTGTGGAAATAAAAAGAGCGTGGTTGAGAGAGCAGAAGAGGGTGTTTTGAAATGGTTTGGGCACATGGAGAGAATGAGTGAGGAAAGATTGACCAAGAGGATATATGTGTCGGAGGTGGAGGGAACGAGGAGAAGAGGGAGACCAAATTGGAGGTGGAAAGATGGAGTGAAAAAGATTTTGTGTGATCGGGGCCTGAACATGCAGGAGGGTGAAAGGAGGGCAAGGAATAGAGTGAATTGGAGCGATGTGGTATACAGGGGTTGACGTGCTGTCAGTGGATTGAATCAAGGCATGTGAAGCGTCTGGGGTAAACCATGGAAAGCTGTGTAGGTATGTATATTTGCGTGTGTGGACGTATGTACATGTGTATGGGGGGGGGTTGGGCCATTTCTTTCGTCTGTTTCCTTGCGCTACCTCGCAAACGCGGGAGACAGCGACAAAGTATAAAAAAAAAAAAAAAAAAAAAAAATATATATATATATATATATATATATATATACGTATAAAAGAAAATTGATTGAGAGGGTAAAAGCATGTACAAAGCATCAGATTGTGGAAGAGCAGTGTGGTTTGAGAAGTGGTAGAGGATGAGTGGATCAGGTGTTTGCTTTGAAGAATGTACGTGAAAAATACTTAGAAAAGCAAATGGATTTGATGTAGCATTTATGGATCTGGAGAAGGCATATGATAGAGTTGATAGAGATGATCTGTGTAGGAGGCAAGTTGCTAGAAGCAGTGAAAAGTTTTTATCGAGGATGTAAGGCATGTGTACGAGTAGGAACAAAGGAAAGTGATTGGTTCTCAGTGAATGTTGGTTTGCGGCAGGGGTGCATGATGTCTCCATGGTTGATTAAGTTGTTTATGGATGGGGTTGTTAGGGAGGTGAATGCAAGAGTTTTGGAGAGAGGGGCAAGTATGCAAGTGTGTTGTGGATGAGAGGGCTTGGGAAGTGAGTCAGTTGTAATTCGCTGATGATACAGCGCTGGTGGCTGATTTGGGTGAGAAATTGCAGAAGCTGGTGACTGAGTTTGGTAAAGTGTGTGAAAGAAGAATGCTGAGAGTAAATGTGAATAAGAGCAAGGTTATTAGGTACAGTAGGGTTGAGGGACAAGTCAATTGGGATGTAAGTTTGAATGGAGAAAAACTGGAGGAAGTGAAGTGTTTTAGATATCTGGGAGTGGATTTGGCAGTGGATGGAACCATGGAAGCGGAAGTGAGTCACAGGGTGGGGGAGGGGGCAAAAGTTCTGGGAGCATTGAAAAGTGTGTGGAAGGCGAGAACATCATCTCGGAAAGCAAAAATGGGTATGTTTGAAGGAATAGTGGTTCCAACAACATTATATGGTTGTGAGGCATGGGGGTTGTGTGGAGGAGGGTGGATGTGTTGGAAATGAGATGTTTGAAGACAATATGTAGTGTGAGGTGGTTTGATCGAGTAAGTAATGAAAGGGTAAGAGAGATGTGTGGAAATAATATGAGAGTGGTTGAGAGAGCAGAAGAGGGTGTATTGAAATGGTTTGGTCACATGGAGAGAAGAGTGAGGAAAGATTGACAAAGAGGATATATGCGTCAGAGGTGGAGGGAACAAGGGGATGTGGGAAACCGAATTGGAGGTGGAAGGATGGAGTGAAAAAGATTTTGAGCGATCGGGGCCTGAACATGCAGAGGGGTCAAAGGCGTGCAAGGAATAGAGTGAATTGGAACAATGTGGTATACCGGGGTCGACTTGCAGTCAGTGGATTGAACCAGGGCATGTGAAGCGTCTGGGGTAAACCATGGAAAGTTTTGTGGGGCCCTGATGTGGAAAGGGAGCTGTGGTTTCAGTGCATTATACATGAGAGCTAGAAATTGAGTGTGAACGAATGTGGCCTTTGTTGTCTTCTCCTAGCACTACCTCGCTCGCATGCGGGGGGAGGGGGTTGTCATTTCATGTGGCGGAGTGGCAATGGGAATGAATAAAGGCAGCAAGTATGAATTATGTACATGTGTATATGTCTATGTATGTATATACATTGAAATGTATAGGTATATATATGTGTATGTGTGGACAGGTATGTGTATACCTCGCTAATGTGGGGGACAGCGACAAAGTATAATAATATAATAAAGAAAATGTCTCAAATAAATCTGCCATATCCCACATTAGCGATGCAGTGTCAAGAACAGATGATTGAACCTCAGATGGAAAAATCCTCACTTGGCTCATGTCTCTGTTTTTTCTTTTGGAAAAGTAAACCTGGAGGGGGAGGATTTCCAGCCTCCCGCTCCCATCCCTTTTAGTCGCCCTCAGTCACACAGGGAATATGTGGGAAGTATTCTTTCTCCCCTAACCCCATGATCCAAGAGAATTTGCAGCTGATGGTTGGCTAAAGTGAGAAAGGTAGATAACTGTCACTGTGCAGGTCTCTGATTGTCTGGTGGCAGGTCCAAAATGAGCAAGCTACCAGTACCCTGGTTGGGTGGATAGTGATGGCTGGGAAACACCATGCTACCTCATCAGAGACACTAAGGTTTTAAAGGTCCAAACTCTATTTTTACTAGAGAATGTAGTTGAGAATCTCTCATTCTCATGGGACAGACAGCAGAGAAGAGTACACTTTGTAGTGTGTGAAAGAGGTTCTACATTAGCCATTCATCAGCAGGGCTGAAAGGTACTAACACTTTAGATTTAAAGAATCATATTTGTTTTCCAGTAACCAGTCAAATGACAATTATAAATCATGCAATCACACAACTCATTTCTAATGACTACTCACCTTGATGTCATCAATGCTGCTTTTAGAGGAACTCTTCACAAACTTCAATTTGTCATCCTCAGGCATGTTTGCATATTGGTTTGCCAGTTTGCTAAAAATATGTTGACTCATGGCAGACTCATAACCATAATCATCCTCATCACACTGCTCTTCTCCTTTGGCAGTAGTAATGTCCTGAAAAGACCAAATAAAGCAGTTATACTCATCATAACTGAATAGTGTACAAACATGGTACAATATGAAATAAGCAATTCCTTAACTGCTATATTACCACCCAAAATATCTAAATTTAACTAAAGACATAATTGCTTTGAATTTCACAATATATTGGTTGGCTTCCTACCAAAACAAGATTAAAAAACTTTACAGATGTCCTACAGTGAAGAGACAAACCAGACCTGATCATTCAGTATTTTTTCATTATACTGCATGTTCAAATCTGAGGGGTAATAAAACACTATTTCAAAAGCATATAAACATAAGCAAAAGCAAAGTCTGTGATGAAAGATGAGTGTGTATTAAGAGAGTCTATGGGGCCTCTTATGATGAATGAAGTCTGAAAGAAATGATAAAGTGCTTTAAAAACTACAGAGTATGATGGTAGATGTCCAAGAATAAACTGTGGTACAAGCATGTGGTCTCCTCTGAAAAGATACTGGTCCCCACTACTCAGTGATATAACTATCTGGTGATCCACACTATCTGGTAATGCAATCACTTGTCACAGTGATTATTTGTTAGCAAGTGGCAGTGTCCATCAAGGCACTCACAATATACTGTTACACCTTTCTCACTGATGTGAAACCCACAACATTTATAGTTAACAAAAATAATAATCTATTCTACAAAAAGTAAACAGCCAATCCCACGAGTGAACTTGTTGAGTAAACTTAGGTGGTTGTGTGCTGAATTGTTTATGTTAATCAATTGTACATTTTCATTACTACTTTATAATGTTTTATCATTGTTTGACATTTCAGGAAAATCTTTTTCATACTTATCTCTTCATTTCTATGGTGTTTTCTTGTTCACACACTTATAAGTATGCATTCTAACTATCTATCTATCTACATCTCTGATGCCTGTTCCAATTGAAACTCCCTCAAAGGGGTGACCAAGAGTCTCCATAACTAAATAACTCCAATGCCACCTTTTAGCCTATAGTGCCTCACCCTTAACAAGCCACCGGCAGAGGGCAACTCTTGCATAATGTTTGCATAGGCTCCTACCTAAATGTTCCTAATGACTACTTCTATCTAATGATTCTACCTACTACTTCTACTAATATTTCTACCTAATGCTCTTGCCTAAAAGTCCCTACCTATTACTTCTATCTCCTGCTCCAATCATTTTGCAAAAAGGCAGGGCTAACACATAGTGCTCATTGCAGGAAAAACTACCAATAACAAGGATAGATTGTATATTTGTAGATAGAATACCAGTAGTCCACATGTTAGTGAGGGAGAAAGAAAAGACAGCTACCTGGGTCAGAGGAGTTCAACTTGACAACCGCCAAAGTGCTGGCTCACTATGCAGATGTCACTAACCCTCCCAATACCCAGGCGGGTAGTACTGGTAATATACCTCCCTAGTTGTTGGCTGTAATCTAAAAAATTCCTAAAACTGGAAATGGCCTGAAGCACTCCACACTGGTGAGGTGACAACACAGTGCATCTGTAAGATCACTAAGTGGAGGTATAACTGAGTGGTTTGGAATATATGAGAGAGCTTCATGGTATGGTTATCAATTCAAGGTTTACAGAATATTTTCATGGGGCATTATGTGAGATGAGAGAGAGGTGGGGTGATGGTGGTGTATTACTTAATCATAGTGAAATAGGATGCAAGTTGCCACAGCTTTATGCAGATGAAACTGTGGTATTTGGTGAATACAGGAAGGAATATGGTTGGTTGACTTATTGATGTATGTAGGGAAGGATACTGAGTCACTGTAAGTAAAAGTAAGACTTTAGGTTTTGAAAGGGATGGGAGATCAGAATGTAGTATAAGTTTGCATGGAGAAAAAGCAAATGCTAAGATTTTATATATCTAGAAAACTTCAGTAAGGAGAGCAGCGGGAAAGCTGAAGTTAGAAGTACAGTCTTGCAAGTTATAAATTGGAGGTACATTAAAAGATTTGGCAAGTGAAAAAAAAATGAGTGTAGTGCTCAAGAAGTTTACATAAAAAATGAGCATTTGTCCTATTTCTAAAGTATGGATTAGAAAACTAAGAGTAACAGATACTTAGGACATGTAGGGTAAAAAAATTACTGAAACGAAAACATACAAAAGTGTTTAAGGATGACATCAATATGCTACTCTTTGGAATCATGTCAAGTTAGTATGATTGCTACAAACTTACCTTTGCATCATCAAGTACAGCTTTGGAAGCCCCTTTATTTCTGTTGATCATGGCTTTCACACGCTTGTTGGATTTCTTGTCTTGTGCTCTGAGGGCCAGCAAGTTCTGAAATACAGTAACAATGAATTTTGAGATTAATGATCTTTTTAAGACTGAATTTTCTATTGGAGATCTTCAAAAACAATTTTGCACCAACAATTATAATCACATGGGAAGTACAGATAAGATGTCCCATTCTCTCTTATTCCATCCTCCCACCCTATCTTTGGATTTCTTTCATTCATATATCATTATTCCAATATAAATAAATAAGTATGCCTCCACACCAAGAGCTAGTATATAACCAAATTCTGTTTGTGACTTTTATTTCAACCACTCTAATTGCATTAGCATACCAGAGCCTGAATATTAAATGAGGCTATATTGATCAGGTAAATTTTGCTGGAATATATGAAGTCCCTTCTTCAACATCTTCAAGTGACTGTACAGGAATTTTTCTACAATTATCAGCAACAAACAAAAAATCTGACTTTCTCAACTTTTCCCTTCACATTATACAATTTCTCTTATATTTCTTTATATATCATTCTTACCAGTCCCTTAACAGCAATGGTCCCCTCTCAAACAATCAACTTTACTGTTTACATCGTCCTAAGTATACTGCTTACTCTGTCCTGTTCTTAGCAAAAACTTTTCTACTCCATTTTCATTTTGTCCTTGTGATCTGCTAATCACTGAAAAGACAAAAAAAAATTTTCTTCATTATACCTAAAGGTTGGAGAGCATTGCAAAAATCATCCATCCATATGTCTGTTTATTCATTCATCATACAATTTTATAATAAAACAATGAATGGATAGTGACGGAAGATGCACTTATGCTCTTACATGCCAGACTGCTTTATCATCCATGAATAGAGGAGTTTGCATAGTTTCCATGTAGCTTTCCAATCCTAACAAAATGCTTTACTTTTTATCTTAGTATTTTACTCCTTTGCATATGCTCAATGAACCTAAACCCAAATTTTAATTTCCCTCTTTTCTACACATAAAAACTACAATTTCAATTGTTTTCACATTCAAGATTCTACAATACTGTGGTACACCTTGAAACTAGCATACTTTAACTTATTTATAGTACTAATTCCCTCAATATTACTGATATTTTTGCTTTTAAACCTGACTACCCTTCTTGCCTTAGCAAGGAAGTGTCAAGGACAAACAATGGTCTCATTTACACAAAACCAGTCTCAAGCTGTAATATATATGTGCTCTAGTTCAACTCACTGAGAGCATGTCACTCCCACATATATCACATCAATCCAATTCATTCTCCCCGATGAATATCTCTTACCCTTCTGCATGTCTCTTTTTTACTTCATCCTTCCATCATCTCAGTCCCACCTCCTCCATGCTCCCTCTACTTCTGACACATAGATCCTCTTGATCAATCTTACTTTGCTCATATTCTCTACTTGTTTAAACCATTTCAGCACTTTTGTCAGCCCTCTCAATCACACTGTACTTACCAAAGCTCCCTCTGGCTCTTTACCCATTATCTTTTACCAAAGTCCTCCATTATACTATGATTACATGAAAAAATGATCACACAGTTGTTGACTAATTTCTTCTACGAGTGTAAGGTCAGCAGGGACACCTCCCATGCAGGCCTCCCTCCTCCTTACGTAATCCTACGAAAGTAACTTTCTAAGTCACTCATTTCTTCACATTTCAAGTTATTCTTCTTCACTTTCCTTACAAATTGATTCATATCAAAAGTGTTTCACCTAATAACTTAGGTAATCCAATGCTGTATTTTCCTTGAGGTCACCTTGTACCTACAATCTGCAGGTAGATGGCCATGGACTTACGCTGGTAGCTGTAGGGGTACTAAGAAAATAAGTTTTTCTCACACCTTCCTGGTGATGGAAGAGACCTATATAGACTACTAATAGCATAACAGATTAGCCTGATATTCAAGCAGAAGTGGGAAAAGTTCAGTAATTATGTGATGATGGGAGCAGTCCTAGAAGGATCACATAACACTGAGAGCAGATTATGAGTTTAGCAAGTGCCTATTATATAATGTCTCACCTATACCATAAAGGCTTATATGAACATATCTTACATGGAGGGAGAGGTCCAAGTAGGTAAAAAAACAAGAAAGGTCTTGCAAAAAATACATGATGCTTTACCAGAACTTACTTCTTTTTTCCTTCTAGCATCCTCATTCTCCTTCAGTTTATCTTCCTCCTTCTTGTTTAATACAGCCTGTATTGCTGATAGTTTTGGAGATGGTCTTTCTACCTTCTTTGGCTTTGAAACTTTCGTTGAAAACCTGGATACTGCAGCCTAAAAATAGAATCAATGTATTAATCATTATATAAACAGAAGCTTTGTTGCAAGGTCATGACTATTGAATCTCATCCTTTACTTGCAGCCTTAATCATCATGTTTACAATCTACTGACTAATATGTATGACTTTCTTTTGAACCATATTGTATCATTCTTGCTTCAGGATATTCAAGAGCCAGATGTTCATGTAGAAAATTATTTATGGTGATTTCAGTGAAGTTCAAGAATAGCTCCATCTCTTACAAGCTGAAGGATAATACTTTTCAAAACATGAATGAAACACCACAGACTTAATCATAACAGATATGGTTAATCATTATTTACTACCAAAGTCAGTCCTACCATCTGGTCACTGCAAACATATTTCTGTATTCTGGGTACTTGTTTTATACCTCCCAGCATGTGAATAATGAAGTCCACTGATTTTGGTTCATGTTCGTGGGTTGAGATATCCATACAGTGTTTTACATACCTGGGAGTGGATAAGGCAGCAAATGGGACCATAGAAGCTGAAGTGAGTCACAGGGTGAGTGAAAAGGTATAGGTCCTGGGCACATTAGTGAATGTGTGGAAAGAGAGGTCACTGTCTTTAAGGCGAAAGATGGGTAATGTTTGATGGTACAGTGATCCCATGGGTGCTGTATCTACATATGTAAGGTGTGGGCCTTTGACAAAAATGTAAGTAGGGTGGATGTGCTTGAAATGAAATGTAAGGTGTAAAGGTAGATCAAATATGAATTGACTGGGTAAGAGAGATTTACGGTAGTAAAAAGGAACATGCATGAGAGAGTTTAAGAGGGTGCACTGAAATGGTTTGGGGATATGGTGAAGATGAGTGAAAAGAGGATGATTGAGAGAAATACATGACAGAAGTGGAAGGAACAAGGAAAAGGGGGAATCCAAGGAGGAAATGCAAGGATGGAGTGAAAGATGCTTTGAAGATTGAGGCCTGAACATGCAGGAGGGTG
This sequence comes from Panulirus ornatus, assembly GCF_036320965.1. Classification (NCBI taxonomy): domain Eukaryota; kingdom Metazoa; phylum Arthropoda; class Malacostraca; order Decapoda; family Palinuridae; genus Panulirus; species Panulirus ornatus. The sequence continues at coordinate 16,173,646 of NC_092264.1, forward strand.
AAAGGCATGCAAGGGATAAAGTGAATTGGAGTGATGAAATGTGAGTGGAGGAAGTGCTGTTTAATGGGCCAAACCAGGGCATAGGAAGCAGCTGGGAAAAACATAGAAAGGTTTGTGTGGCCTGCTTGTGGATAATGGGCTCTGGTTTTGGTACATCATCCATGACAGCTAGAAAGTGGATGTGAGGGAATGAGGTCATTTCTTCATCTGTTCCTGGCACTACCTAGTTAACATGGGAAATGGTAGTAACTGACATCAACAAAGCATCTGACACTGTCCCTGAACACATCCTCCCATAAAAATTACTTGACACCAACCTTCACAGAAATAATAAAAAGTGGTAGGCTAATTTCACAACTGGATACCATGCTAATCATTCACAATGATTTTACTTTTAAAACACTAAAACTCTACAATGTAGTTCCACAACGGGCAGTTCTTTCTTCAACTATCTTCAATATCTTCCTCCATGATCTCCCACTGCCTCAGGCAAAACTCAACATGAAGGTCCTTTTGTATGCAAATGATCTTACAGTCGCATCACAACATAATAATATTACAGCAGCAACATATATAATGCAGCAATAATTACAGAACTGGAACAATGGGTCACGCAAAGCAGAATGTATGTATTTCGACAGAAGTCTTGAATCACTCTTTTAACCTACACAGACACAAATTCAGCTCACCCTCCCCAGCTACTTAGAATGGACAGCCTTTCCATCTCAACAAAACTCCAACTATTCTAGGCATCACACACAACACACATCAATAAAAGGATAAAAAAAGGAGCAATACACAAACTAAATGCCCCCAGAAGACTAACTGGCACCAGATTTGGATAAGAAAGTCCTTCAACATATTATACAAACAATCATCTGCTCCACTCTAAACTATGTCTCTTTTCCCTGGTCTTACATCCCTCTAAAAAGCGAATATAACAAAGCTACATACCACACAAAAAACTGCACATAGAACAAGCACTGGTCATCTAACCACCACAAATGCACAATTCCTTCACAATGAAACAAAGGTCCTACCAGTAGAGACCCACCTCAACATGTTTGTCACCATGCAACAGCACTAAACTCCTCCCACCCAAACCATTCTATAACAAGCCACCAACCCCAAAAGTAGAAATATTAAGCTTACTCCTGCCTCAAAACTTCATGAAACTCTACTTGCTGATCCTATTGCTCCCAACAAATACAACATTGACAAAACACATATACACTAAAATAACTCAACAGTTAATTAACAACCAACCTCCCAACTCAGTGTTAAACTCAAGAAACCATACTCCCCAGACAATCTCAAGTTAAACTCTTCTGTTTACGCTTAGGACATCATCCACCAACACAAACTCTACAAACACCATTTGAACATATCCTAAGACCCTTCAAGCCCAAGGTGCAACTACCATAAAGAGGACACTGAGGATTTCCTACGTAACTGCCCTCCACACAGACTCACAAACATCACATACTTTGTAACCTGTGGTGTTGACTGGTGGACATGGTCAGCTTCCTAGTGCTGCTCTAAACCACACAAAATAATGAACTTAAAACATTCATTGGCTGCCTACCAACCACAAACACTCACCACCTTCACAAAAGAAAAAAAAAAGATCCTTCCCAGTACTTCAACATGCTCAGCAGTCAGTTCTATGTAACACAAGTATCCTCCCACCCAAACCAATTTATAAATACCCACCACTCCCTAAGCAGAATTAAAAAACTTAACCCTGCCACACACTTCAGTAATCTCTACTCACTGATCCCCCCACCCTTAACAAACAACACAAACAAAACACATACACACTGAACTAACCCAACAAGCACTAAGTAGTCAACCTACCTAATCAGTCTTAATCTCAACTCACCAGACATTCATCCATATGAAACCACACTCTCCAAACAAACAGAAGCCACACTCTCCCATTTACACTCTGAACATCACCCATCACTAAAACACCACAAACAGCATTTCAACATATCCCAAGACCCCTCATGCCTACAGTGCAACTATCATGAAAAAAACACCAAGCACTTGCTCCTTACTTGCCCTGCACTCTCTGAACGCAGATGCACACATGTCATACTTTATGACCTGTGGTCCCAATTGGAGAATTTTCTTCCATGTTTCTAGTGCTACCTTGCTGACACAGGAAACAACAATCAAGTACAAAAAAAGGGGTGACTGTGTTGTTGACTGGTTGGTAAAGATACTCAATGTATGTATGGATCATGGTGAAGTGGCAGAGGATTGGCAGAATGCATGTGTAGTGCCATTGTACAAAAGAAAAGGGGATAAAGTGAGTGTTCAAACTACAGAGGCATAAGTTTGTAGAGTATCCCTGGAAAATTGTAAAGAGGGTATTGATTGAGTTGGTGAAGGCATGAACAAAGCATCATACTGGGGAGGAGCAGTGTGGTTTCAGAAGTGGTAGAGGATGTGTGGATCAGGTGTTTGCTTTGAAGAATGTGAGAAACACTTAGAGGAACAGATGGATTTGTATGTGGCATTTATGGTTCTGGAGAAGGCATAAGACAGGGTGTATAGAAATGCTTTGTGGAAGGTCTTAAGAGAAGTTTTTATCAAGGATATAAGGCATGTGTTCGAGCAGGAAGAAAGGAGAATGAATGGTTCCCAGTGGAGGTAATTCTGTGGCAGGGGTGTGTTGTCCCAGTGGTTGTTTAATTTGTTTATGTATGGGATGGTTAAGGAAGTAAATGCAAGAGTTGTGGAGAGGGGGCAAGTATGCTGTCTGCTGGAGATAAGAGGGCCTGGGAAATAAGTCAATTGTTGTTCACCGATGATAAAGCTCTGATGGTTGATTCGAGTGAGAAACTGCGAAAGTTGGTGACTGAGTTTGGAAAAGTGCATGAAAAGAGAAAGGTGAGAGTAAATGTGAATAAGGGTAAGATCATTAGGCTCAGTAGGGTTGAGGGACAAGTTAATTGGGAGGTAGGTTTGAATGGAGAAAAATTGGAGGAAGTGGAAAGTTTTAGATATCTGGGAGTAGACTTAGCAGTGAGTGGAACCATGGAAGTGGAAGTGATTCACAGGGTGGGGAGGGGGCAAAGATTTTGGGAGCAATGGAGAATGTGTGGAAGGAAAGACTGTTATTGCAGAGAGCAAAAATGGGTATGTTTGAAGGAATAGTAGTTCCAACAGTATTATGCCCTGAACCAGGGCATGGGAAACATCTGGAGTAAACCATGGAAAGTTTTGTGGGGCCTGGATGTGGAAAGGGAGCTGTGGTTTCGGTGCATTACACATGACAGCTAAAGACTGAGTGTGAACGAATGTGGCTTTTGTTGTCTTTCCCTGGCACTACTTTGCGTGCACGGGGGGAAGGGGGTGCCGTTTCATGTGTGGCAGGGAGGCAATGGGAATGGGTGGGGGCAGCAAGTATGTGTGTGTACATGTGTATATATGTATATGTCTGTGTATGTATACATTGAAATGTATAGATATGTATATGTGCGTGTGTGGACGTTTATGTATACACGAGTATGTGGGTGGGTTGGGCCATTCTTTCAATTGATTCCTTGCGCTACCTCACTAACACGGAATACACCGACTAAGTATGATATATATTTATTTATTTTATTTATATATATATATATATATATATATATATATATATATATATATATATATATATATATTTTGCTTTGTCGCTGTCTCCCGCGTTTGCGAGGTAGCGCAAGGAAACAGACGAAAGAAATGACCCAACCCCCCCCATACACATGTATATACATACGTCCACACACGCAAATATACATACCTACACAGCTCTCCATGGTTTACCCCAGACGCTTCACATGCCCTGCTTCAATCCACTGACAGCACGTCAACCCCGGTATACCACATCGCTCCAATTCACTCTATTCCTTGCCCTCCTTTCACCCTCCTGCATGTTCAGACCCCGATCACACAAAATCTTTTTCACTCCATCTTTCCACCTCCAATTTGGTCTCCCTCTTCTCCTTGTTCCCTCCACCTCCGACACATATATCCTCTTGGTCAATCTTTCCTCACTCATCCTCTCCATGTGCCCAAACCACTTCAAAACACCCTCTTCTGCTCTCTCAACCACGCTCTTTTTATTTCCACACATCTCTCTTACCCTTACGTTACTCACTCGATCAAACCACCTCACACCACACATTGTCCTCAAACATCTCATTTCCAGCACATCCATCCTCCTGCGCACAACTCTATCCATAGCCCACGCCTCGCAACCATACAGCATTGTTGGAACCACTATTCCTTCAAACATACCCATTTTTGCTTTCCGAGATAATGTCCTCGACTTCCACACATTCTTCAAGGCCCCCAGGATTTTCGCCCCCTCCCCCACCCTATGATCCACTTCCGCTTCCATGGTTCCATCCGCTGCCAGATCCACTCCCAGATATCTAAAACACTTCACTTCCTCCAGTTTTTCTCCATTCAAACTCACCTCCCAATTGACTTGACCCTCAACCCTACTGTACCTAATAACCTTGCTCTTATTCACATTTACTCTTAACTTTCTTCTTCCACACACTTTTCCAAACTCAGTCACCAGCTTCTGCAGTTTCTCACATGAATCAGCCACCAGCGCTGTATCATCAGCGAACAACAACTGACTCACTTCCCAAGCTCTCTCATCCCCAACAGACTTCATACTCGCCCCTCTTTCCAAAACTCTTGCATTTACCTCCCTAACAACCCCATCCATAAACAAATTAAACAACCATGGAGACATCATACACCCCTGCTGCAAACCTACATTCACTGAAAACCAATCACTTTCCTCTCTTCCTACACGTACACATGCCTTACATCCTCGATAAAAACTTTTCACTGCTTCTAACAACTTTCCTCCCACACCATATATTCTTAATACCTTCCACAGAGCATCTCTATCAACTCTATCATATGCCTTCTCCAGATCCATAAATGCTACATACTAATCCATTTGCTTTTCTAAGTATTTCTCACATACATTCTTCAAAGCAAACACCTGATCCACACATCCTCTACCACTTCTGAAACCACACTGCTCTTCCCCAATCTGATGCTCTGTACATGCCTTCACCCTCTCAATCAGTACCCTCCCATATAATTTACCAGGAATACTCAACAAACTTATACCTCTGTAATTTGAGCACTCACTCTTATCCCCTTTGCCTTTGTACAATGGCACTATGCACGCATTCCGCCAATCTTCAGGCACCTCACCATGAGTCATACATACATTAAATAACCTTACCAACCAGTCAACAATACAGTCACCCCCTTTTTTAATAAATTCCACTGCAATACCATCCAAACCCGCTGCTTTGCCGGCTTTCATCTTCCGCAAAGCTTTCACTACCTCTGCTCTGTTTACCAAATCATTTTCCCTAACCCTCTCACTTATATATATATATATATATATATATATATATATATATATATATATATATATATATATACTACTTTGAAGAATGTATGTGAGAAATACCACGAGACAGCGACAAAGTATAAAAAAAAAAATATATATATATATATATATATATATATATATATATATATATATATATATATATATTTTTTTTTTTTATACTTTGTCGCTGTCTCCCGTGTTTGCGAGGTAGCGCAAGGAAACAGACGAAAGAAATGGCCCAACCCCCCCCATACACATGTACATACACACGTCCACACACGCAAATATACATACCTACACAGCTTTCCATGGTTTACCCCGGACGCTTCACATGCCTTGATTCAATCCACTGACAGCACGTCAACCCCTGTATACCACATCGCTCCAATTCACTCTATTCCTTGCCCTCCTTTCACCCTCCTGCATGTTCAGGCCCCGATCACACAAAATCCTTTTCACTCCATCTTTCCACCTCCAATTTGGTCTCCCTCTTCTCCTCGTTCCCTCCACCTCCGACACATATATCCTCTTGGTCAATCTTTCCTCACTCATTCTCTCCATGTGCCCAAACCATTTCAAAACACCCTCTTCTGCTCTCTCAACCACGCTCTTTTTATTTCCACACATCTCTCTTACCCTCACGTTACTCACTCGATCAAACCACCTCACACCACACATTGTCCTCAAACATCTCATTTCCAGCACATCCATCCTCCTGCGCACAACTCTATCCATAGCCCACGCCTCGCAACCATACAACATTGTTGGAACCACTATTCCTTCAAACATACCCATTTTTGCTTTCCGGGATAATGTTCTCGACTTCCACACATTTTTCAAGGCTCCCAAAATTTTCGCCCCCTCCCCCACCCTATGATCCACTTCCGCTTCCATGGTTCCATCCGCTGACAGATCCACTCCCAGATATCTAAAACACTTCACTTCCTCCAGTTTTTCTCCATTCAAACTCACCTCCCAATTGACTTGACCCTCAACCCTACTGTACCTAATAACCTTGCTCTTATTCACATTTACTCTTAACTTTCTTCTTCCACACACTTTACCAAACTCCGTCACCAGCTTCTGCAGTTTCTCACTTGAATCCGCCACCAGCGCTGTATCATCAGCGAACAACAACTGACTCACTTCCCAAGCTCTCTCATCCCCAACAGACTTCATACTTGCCCCTCTTTCCAAGACTCTTGCATTTACCTCCCTAACAACCCCATCCATAAACAAATTAAACAACCATGGAGACATCACACACCCCTGCCGCAAACCTACATTCACTGAGAACCAATCACTTTCCTCTCTTCCTACACGTACACATGCCTTACATCCTCGATAAAAACTTTTCACTGCTTCTAACAACTTGCCTCCCACACCATATATTCTTAATACCTTCCACAGAGCATCTCTATCAACTCTATCATATGCCTTCTCCAGATCCATAAATGCTACATACAAATCCATTTGCTTTTCTAAGTATTTCTCACATACATTCTTCAAAGCAAACACCTGATCCACACATCCTCTACCACTTCTGAAACCACACTGCTCTTCCCCAATCTGATGCTCTGTACATGCCTTCACCCTCTCAATCAATACCCTCCCATATAATTTACCAGGAATACTCAACAAACTTATACCTCTGTAATTTGAGCACTCACTCTTATCCCCTTTGCCTTTGTACAATGGCACTATGCACGCATTCCGCCAATCCTCAGGCACCTCACCATGAGTCATACATACATTAAATAACCTTACCAACCAGTCAACAATACAGTCACCCCCTTTTTTAATAAATTCCACTGCAATACCATCCAAAAATAATAAATAATATATATATTTATATATATATATATATTATTTTATTTATTTATTTTATTATACTTTGTCGCTGTCTTCCGCGTTTGCGAGGTAGCGCAAGGAAACAGACGAAAGAAATGGCCCAACCCCCCCCCCATACACATGTATATACATACGTCCACACACGCAAATATACACACATACACAGCTTTCCATGGTTTACCCCAGACGCTTCACATGCCTTGATTCAATCCACTGACAGCACGTCAACCCCGGTATACCACATCGCTCCAATTCACTCTATTCCTTGCCCTCCTTTCACCCTCCTGCATGTTCAGGCCCCGATCACACAAAATCTTTTTCACTCCATCTTTCCACCTCCAATTTGGTCTCCCTCTTCTCCTCGTTCCCTCCACCTCCGACACATATATCCTCTTGGTCAATCTTTCCTCACTCATTCTCTCCATGTGCCCAAACCATTTCAAAACACCCTCTTCTGCTCTCTCAACCACGCTCTTTTTATTTCCACACATCTCTCTTACCCTCACGTTACTCACTCGATCAAACCACCTCACACCACACATTGTCCTCAAACATCTCATTTCCAGCACATCCATCCTCCTGCGCACAACTCTATCCATAGCCCACGCCTCGCAACCATACAACATTGTTGGAACCACTATTCCTTCAAACATACCCATTTTTGCTTTCCGGGATAATGTTCTCGACTTCCACACATTTTTCAAGGCTCCCAAAATTTTCGCCCCCTCCCCCACCCTATGATCCACTTCCGCTTCCATGGTTCCATCCGCTGACAGATCCACTCCCAGATATCTAAAACACTTCACTTCCTCCAGTTTTTCTCCATTCAAACTCACCTCCCAATTGACTTGACCCTCAACCCTACTGTACCTAATAACCTTGCTCTTATTCACATTTACTCTTAACTTTCTTCTTCCACACACTTTACCAAACTCCGTCACCAGCTTCTGCAGTTTCTCACTTGAATCCGCCACCAGCGCTGTATCATCAGCGAACAACAACTGACTCACTTCCCAAGCTCTCTCATCCCCAACAGACTTCATACTTGCCCCTCTTTCCAAGACTCTTGCATTTACCTCCCTAACAACCCCATCCATAAACAAATTAAACAACCATGGAGACATCACACACCCCTGCCGCAAACCTACATTCACTGAGAACCAATCACTTTCCTCTCTTCCTACACGTACACATGCCTTACATCCTCGATAAAAACTTTTCACTGCTTCTAACAACTTGCCTCCCACACCATATATTCTTAATACCTTCCACAGAGCATCTCTATCAACTCTATCATATGCCTTCTCCAGATCCATAAATGCTACATACAAATCCATTTGCTTTTCTAAGTATTTCTCACATACATTCTTCAAAGCAAACACCTGATCCACACATCCTCTACCACTTCTGAAACCACACTGCTCTTCCCCAATCTGATGCTCTGTACATGCCTTCACCCTCTCAATCAATACCCTCCCATATAATTTACCAGGAATACTCAACAAACTTATACCTCTGTAATTTGAGCACTCACTCTTATCCCCTTTGCCTTTGTACAATGGCACTATGCACGCATTCCGCCAATCCTCAGGCACCTCACCATGAGTCATACATACATTAAATAACCTTACCAACCAGTCAACAATACAGTCACCCCCTTTTTTAATAAATTCCACTGCAATACCATCCAAAAAATAATAAATAATATATATATTTATATATATATATATATTATTTTATTTATTTATTTTATTATACTTTGTCGCTGTCTTCCGCGTTTGCGAGGTAGCGCAAGGAAACAGACGAAAGAAATGGCCCAACCCCCCCCCCATACACATGTATATACATACGTCCACACACGCAAATATACACACATACACAGCTTTCCATGGTTTACCCCAGACGCTTCACATGCCTTGATTCAATCCACTGACAGCACGTCAACCCCGGTATACCACATCGCTCCAATTCACTCTATTCCTTGCCCTCCTTTCACCCTCCTGCATGTTCAGGCCCCGATCACACAAAATCTTTTTCACTCCATCTTTCCACCTCCAATTTGGTCTCCCTCTTCTCCTCGTTCCCTCCACCTCCGACACATATATCCTCTTGGTCAATCTTTCCTCACTCATTCTCTCCATGTGCCCAAACCACTTCAAAACACCCTCTTCTGCTCTCTCAACCACGCTCTTTTTATTTCCACACATCTCTCTTACCCTTACGTTACTCACTCGATCAAACCACCTCACACCACACATTGTCCTCAAACATCTCATTTCCAGCACATCCATCCTCCTGCGCACTACTCTATCCATAGCCCACGCCTCGCAACCATACAACATTGTTGGAACCACTATTCCTTCAAACATACCCATTTTTGCTTTCCGAGATAATGTTCTCGACTTCCACACATTCTTCAAGGCCCCCAGAATTTTCGCCCCCTCCCCCACCCTATGATCCACTTCCGCTTCCATGGTTCCATCTGCTGCCAGATCCACTCCCAGATATCTAAAACACTTCACTTCCTCCAGTTTTTCTCCATTCAAACTCACCTCCCAATTGACTTGACCCTCAACCCTACTGTACCTAATAACCTTGCTCTTATTCACATTTACTCTTAACTTTTTTCTTCCACACACTTTACCAAACTCAGTCACCAGCTTCTGCAGTTTCTCACATGAATCAGCCACCAGCGCTGTATCATCAGCGAACAACAACTGACTCACTTCCCAAGCTCTCTCATCCCCAACTGACTTCATACTTGCCCCTCTTTCCAAAACTCTTGCATTTACCTCCCTAACAACCCCATCCATAAACAAATTAAACAACCATGGAGACATCACACACCCCTGCCGCAAACCTACATTCACTGAGAACCAATCACTTTCCTCTCTTCCTACACGTACACATGCCTTACATCCTCGATAAAAACTTTTCACTGCTTCTAACAACTTTCCTCCCACACCATATATTCTTAATACCTTCCACAGAGCATCTCTATCAACTCTATCATATGCCTTCTCCAGATCCATAAATGCTACATACAAATCCATATATATATATATATATATATATATATATATATATATATATATACTACCAGATTATGCTGATATAAAGTTGCACTAAAAGTTAAAAGTCACCTTTGGAGATGCTGGATCACATAGAGCAAAGTCATGTCAAAAAACCTCACTCCAAAAGAGGTCATCATTTCCCTGCTAATACTGGGTACAGATAAAATCAATTTTCAAATCACCATCTATAAATTCTGCTATAATCTTATAAGCTCTTACAAACAAAGAAATGAATACAGATTTCTAAAATGAAGAAGAAGAGAATCCAACACCAGTTTACCATCAAGAAATCTGCAATTACTTCTTCATTTCTAGGAGCCTGTATGACTGCAGACTGAATTTTCAGACACTGAAATTCAAATCTCTTAAGCCAGCACCAAAAAGAGATTTTACAATGACATACACACAAAATATATGATTTTTTATAAATTTGAATCTTTATTCACCATGGCAGTTTTATCTGCTAATGGTCTTACTTGTTCTTAGTTATTTTTATCTTGTATATTTTTAGTCAATGTTAATTCTACTTAACCACTTATTTGTCAAGTTTGCCCAAGGACCACAGTGGAAAGAAGTGTTATAAGTTGTATATATCATCCTCAGTGATAGTTTCATTTTTTTTTTTTTCATACGATTCGCCATTTCCCGCATTTGCGAGGTAGCGTTAAGAACAGAGGACTGGGCCTTAGAGGGAAAATCCTCACCTGGCCCCCTTCTTTGTTCCTTCTTTTGGAAAATTAAAAAAAAAAACGAGAGGGGAGGATTTCCAGCCACCCGCTCCCTCCCCTTTTAGTCGCCTTTTACGACACGCAGGGAATACGTGGGAAGTATTCTTTCTCCCCTATCCCCAGGGATATATATATATATATATATATATATATATATATATATATATATATATATATATATATATATATTTAGACTTTCATGGCAAAATAAACCAAATCAAATGAAAGATATCTACATTCTCCCTTACCCTCAAGGACCTACCCACTTAGATTTGTCTACTATTATGAGGCAAAATGAGTACCAGTAAAATCTATTTCATAGTCTTACCATCATGAACTGAATGAAAACCAATGATTGATATGATCAATAACTTAACAGCAAGGATGGCTGAAACTGCTTTTACATGAAAATGTTCACTTGACCTCCCATGGAAATATCTAAGTTACTCAGAATTCAATCTTTGGACTCCAAAGTGGATAAGTACATCATAGAATACAAACAAAAAATCATAAAAAATTACCCTTAATTGGAATAATCCAAACAGAGGACTGTAAAACAGCATCAATCAGGGGTAAGGACACACTAGAAGTACAGGAAAACAGGATTAACCTCCAGAGATCTCTGCCTATTCATGTTCTCAACAGTAAACAAAGTATCATGGATAAACCTTTGGAAAAATTAAAAGAAAAAAACTCCTGAGACAAACGTCAAAGAGGGAAACATTATTCAGTCTGTACATAGGGGTTATATAACTGGATCTGCTGGCCCATTCCCTGGAGGCGTGTAGCTCTGAAGCCGACGTTGGGTGGATATGAGGTATACAGTGAAACTAAATAATAGAAATGATCAAATAATTTATCAGTTGTTATCACATCTTGATAAGTTTTACAATAACACACGAAATAACTGCAGAGCATACACAATGAGACATAAATGGCACACGATGTCTATACGTTGAGTAATTTATGAGAACGAAAAGTTCAACAGAAATATGTCTACGTATATTGTTAGATTAAATGTCAATCTACTGCCAAGTCATTATATCATAAACTGTTAAATATAAGTTTAACACATAAAGTCACAAGATATACATTGTTTTTTATGATTTCCTGAAATAGGTTATTAGAGCCATGCCTTAACAGCTGAAACTGACATTTACTACCCTCACGAAACTCACCTCCTTTTTATTTGATTTATCGTTACTTTTTGCTAATTCTAACAAGTAGCTGAAATCCATGGTTGTGGCTCCTCGTGTGAATTTAATTACAGCAATAAAAACCAATCTAATATTTTTCTGTGACAAAATGTTTTCTGTTGCTGCTGAACTCTCTTGCCGTCGACGGAGCTGACGAATAACTGAGTACATGAAACATTTTTGCAATTCTTTACCTTCTCTATTATCTATGATAAAAAAAATCAAAAATAATTTACTACAATGCTATTGATTCATAAAAATGTATCATATAAATTCAAGTACTTATACTTTGAAAATATTCAATAAATGGAAAAATAATGAATATAATCAAAGGTGTACTGCTTGCGTTTTGTGTAGTAAACAATAACTCGACAGAGGAATGAGAGCATCTCAAGTCTGGAAACTGAAAGCACATGTATGAAAGAAGGACTTATTAATGAAGGCAGTAACGAATGAATTACATAATTGAAGGGAAAAGTGAGAAGTAAAGTGTTTATGAAGACGAGAAGTGTTGTCGTTAGTCATCTAACCGTGCTTACAAAGGAATAGGTGCAGTATTCTTTGCTAATGTAGTTGTTTTGCCGATATATATATATATATATATATATATATATATATATATATATATATATATATATATATATATATATATATTATTTATATATATACACACGAATATAGTGCTCCCGCCTCCCACGCAGGGGTCCCGGATTCGATCGTGGCTGTTTGAGGTTTGTATGATATATATATATATATATATATATATATATATATATATATATATATATATATATATATATATGTATGTATGTGTGTGTATTATACTTTGTCGCTGTCTCCCGCGTTAGCGAGGTAGCGCAAGGAAACAGACGAAAGAATGGCCCAACCCACCCACATACACATGTATATACATACGCGTCTACACACGCACATACATACATGTACACCTCAACGTATACCTATATATACACGCACAGACATATACATATATACACATGTACGTAATCATACTGTTTGCCCTTATTCATTCCCGTCGCCACCTCGCCACACGTGAAATGAACAACCCCCTTCCCCCGCATGTGTGCGTGGTAGCGCTAGGAAAAGACAACAAAGGCCACATTCGTTCACACGCAGTCTCTAGCTGTCATGTATAATGCACCGAAACCACAGCTCCCTTTCCACATCCAGGCCCCACAAAACTTTCCATGGTCGTCATTTACTAAAATATTGGTAATTAGTTTATTGCACTAAAATGTTACCAGATTTATCTACTGTTAATGATAATTTAGGAGTACATAAATGCGATTTTCGTCAGGTTGGGCAAAGGTCGGGGAAAAACCCTGCGTTGGGGGTTAGGCACAATTGATGTCATTTTGATAATTTTAGTTTTTGCCTCAGAGACTTTCTGGTGAATTATTTTTCATTGCAATATTTCAATAGCTTAAATGTTACCCTTAATCATTCAATGGAAAGATTCTACAAATCTAGCGTGAAATCCTTAGATTAAATGCAGATGTGAAAAACTCTCAAAGAAAGGATTCTTTGCACTTAGAGCAAAGATTAGGCAGAAATTAAAGTATACGTTAGGAATGAGATGAGCCCAGCCTACAAAATAGATGAATGCACACTACAAGACTTAATCAAATGAAACATTACTTGCTGCAATAGAGATCATTTAATCATCTGTTATAAGAATCCTAGAGTCTGTAACCTAATCACGAAAGACAACATAACTTAGGACAATAACCCTCTTAAAAAAACCAGTTAGTTTAACAATTTAGATGTTCAAATGAAAGTTGTAAACTTCAGAAAAACGTGAATTATATTAGCAGGACATGTTTGTCACTCAACAGACACATAATTGCCCACTTTCAAGAAGGGGACTCAAGAACCACATGAAGGAGCAGCATAACTTCTATAACCAGACAAATCATGGTCAAATACACAAGGATATAAAACAAGTAAAGACATACAAAAACTACAAGAACTCAAAACTGTTTGCATTAGGGAGAACAACCCAGTCATCAACAGTCAGAAAAATTGGAGAGCTTTAAGCTTATATTTTCAACAAATGTACATTCCTAATGCCATGAGAACCCCCAAAACATAAAGGTGAGACAACATCCACATACCTCACCTGCTCTGATTCTCGCACTGCAACCAATGACTTTACCGTGTTCCTCTAAGCTGGTCTAACCGTAGCACCCTCTATGCGACTTTGTAAAGTTCACACTATCACCTCGTCAGTCATTTTGTTTCAATGTTTCAGTATGGAGCTTCTTGACCGTTGATATTACGTGCTATGTTTCAAGTTTATTTTAGCTCATCTGATGAGGCCCATGTTTGGATGAAATGGTGTGTTATTGAAAATGATTCTCCAGTAAAAGTCAAGAATGAGAATTGGAAGTATAACTCTCCCTTGCCAAGATTACTTTCTTTTCTTTCTGCCTCACCAAACACATGGGTTGCTGGCATTCAGTCCACAAAAATACAATCTCACACATAATTCTTTACAACATGTAACACACCTGCTCAATCTTCATAACTAGATTTTTTGCAGTAAGGAGCACGTAGTAACCATGCCTTTTGGCTAAAGCTCATTTGTTGAGTGCTATGATTCTGAAAACTTTTACTACAAGCGATAAAAATCTTGATGAAAATGTTCATTGTATATTAAGAAGCAGAATTGGATTCCGTTGTGTTGTATGATTACCACTGAAACAAGTGGAAATAAAGAACCAAAGAAATTCAGAAACACTTTATGAGCAAAATCAAAGGGATGGAATGTATGAACTACCATGAAATGCTGAAAGAATTGTGGAGGAGAAGGGTAGATGATAATTGAAGCACCACTAGATGCATGAGCATTAGCTTGCCTACCCTTTTAGCACAATCTTGCAGCTTCATCCTTGTTAAAATTGCCTCCTTTTCTTTTTGCTTTTTCCTTATCGCTACAGCCCTTGACTTTACCTTTTGACCATTCCAAAACCATTATACTTCACTCACTTCAGCTTACTTTCACTCAAAAGCCAAACATCTACAGCTGAACACGTACACATTCCAGCTTGAGCCTTGCAGGATAAATCCTTACCTGGCTGTTTTTTGTTTCTGTTTTTGGAAGGAGGGTTTCTGTCCCACATCCTTCCCAGTTCTACCTCTTTTTGCCACCTGCATGCTATGACTTTTCAGGAGATACATGGGTAGAGTTCTTACACCCCAAACCCATATGTGTGAAAAAAATTCATGATTTAAATCATTGATTTTTTTTTTATTTAGATGAATTCGGATCACATGATTTAAATTGTGACAAAAGTATTGCAACCTAGGGATTAACCCACGTGTTGTTATTGGGATGTTACTTGTTTTCCCCAAAGAGGAAAGGATTTTTTTTCTTTTTCTTTGGTAACTGGAAGAGTTCTACTAAGAAGAAATGGATTTAAGCTGCATGGCTGTTGTATAGTATTTTTTTTTTTCATCAAGAATGTGCTTTACTGTTGATTTTTTCTGGTAATTATCTGCTTATTATGTAAGTGAAAACCAGGGGATAGGCATGAGGAGGCATTGTTGATGTAAAAATTATGTACGTTTTGCTTTTTATGACATATGTAAAGAAGATGCAATGATTGTTTATCAAAACTCATATATTGTACAAAATTCCACTTTGTAAGTGTAAGGATTTTTTGTTTCCTCAGTAATCCAGAGTGCAAAGTCCCATAGCAAAATGACTGAAAAAGAATTTAAGTTAGAACCAGATAGTGAACTTCGCTTTGAAGTTGAAGGCAAGAAGGAGACAGTTGATCTCAAGGTATGTATGTTAAGGATATTCTTATGGTATATTCATGTACTTCTGTATAAACTATACATATTACTGAGTTGAAGTATGAATCACTCAGAATCATATAGCAGACAGACCTTTGATAGATTTACAGTATGTGTTTGAAACCCTTCAGAGTTAGGTCACCTAATACTTTTTTGATTGTCAGTTGACTAGGATTTTTAGTGTATGTATGGCTCAAGATTAGTTCCTCAAGGATTGGTGGAATACCTATATAATGCCATTGTATAAAGGCAACAGAAACAAAAGTTTTTTTTTTTTTTTTTGCTTTGTTGCTGTCTCCCGCGTTTGCGAGGTAGCGCAAGGAAACAGACGAAAGAAATGGCCCAACCCACCCCCATACACATGTATATACATACGTCCACACACACACAAATATACATACCTACACAGCTTTCCATGGTTTACCCCAGACGCTTCACATGCCCTGATTCAATCCACTGACAGCACGTCAACCCCGGTATACCACATCGCTCCAATTCACTCTATTCCTTGCCCTCCTTTCACCCTCCTGCATGTTCAGGCCCCGATCACACAAAATCTTTTTCACTCCATCTTTCCACCTCCAATTTGGTCTCCCACTTCTCCTCGTTCCCTCCACCTCCGACACATATATCCTCTTGGTCAATCTTTCCTCACTCATTCTCTCCATGTGCCCAAACCATTTCAAAACACCCTCTTCTGCTGTCTCAATCATGCTCTTTTTATTTCCACACATCTCTCTTACCCTTACGTTACTTACTCGATCAAACCACCTCACACCACACATTGTCCTCTAACATCTCATTTCCAGCACATCCATCCTCCTGCGCACAACTCTATCCATAGCCCACGCCTCGCAACCATACAACATTGTTGGAACCACTATTCCTTCAAACATACCCATTTTTGCTTTCCGAGATAATGTTCTCGACTTCCACACATTCTTCAAGGCTCCCAGAATTTTCGCCCCCTCCCCCACCCTATGATCCACTTCCGCTTCCATGGTTCCATCCGCTGCCAGATCCACTCCCAGATATCTAAAACACTTTACTTCCTCCAGTTTTTCTCCATTCAAACTTACCTCCCAATTGACTTGACCCTCAACCCTACTGTACCAAATAACCTTGCTCTTATTCACATTTACTCTTAACTTTCTTTTTTCACACACTTTACCAAACTCAGTCACTAGCTTCTGCAGTTTCTCACATGAATCAGCCACCAGCGCTGTATCATCAGCAAACAACAAGTGACTCACTTCCCAATCTCTCTCATCCCCAACAGACTTCATACTTGCCCCTCTCTCCAAAACTCTTGCATTTACCTCCCTAACAACCCCATCCATAAACAAATTAAACAACCATGGAGACATCACACACCCCTGCCGCAAACCTACATTCACTGAGAACCAATCACTTTCCTCTCTTCCTACACGTACACATGCCTTACATCCTCGATAAAAACTTTTCACTGCTTCTAACAACTTGCCTCCCACACCATATATTCTTAATACCTTCCACAGAGCATCTCTATCAACTCTTATCATATGCCTTCTCCAGATCCATAAATGCTACATACAAATCCATTTGCTTTTCTAAGTATTTCTCACATACATTCTTCAAAGCAAACACCTGATCCACACATCTTCTACCACTTCTGAAACCACACTGCTCTTCCCCAAAAGTGAATTTTCATATTAGGTATAAATTTGAGGAATATACTTGGTAAGTTGTGTGGGACATTGATAATTGTGAGGGTGGTTGCATGTAGAGAGCATTAAATTGATGAGGAACAATATGGCCTCAGGGGTGGTAGAGGATGTGTGGATTAGGAGAATGCTTTGAAAATATCTGTGAGAAATACTTACAGAAGGAGATAGATTTGTATATAGCATTTATAGGTCTGGAGAAAGCACTTGTTAATGTTGTGGAAGATTTTACAAATATGTGGTGTAGGAGGGAAGATACTTGAAGCAGTAAAGAGTTTCTGTTCAATGAATAAAGCATGTGTATGTGAGTAGGAAAAGAGGGTGAGTGGTTCCACTTGAAGATGTCTGCAGCAAGGGTGTGTAATATCACCTTGACTTTTCAATCTGTTGTGGATAGGATGGTGAAAGAGGTAAATACATGGGTCTTGAAGAGAGGTATGGGTTTGCAGTCTTTTGCTGGTGCAGAGACGTAGGAGTTGCTGTTTACTGATGAAACAGCTCTAATAGCAGACTCATGTGAGAAACTACAGAAGCTGGTTCCTGAGTTTGGGAGAGCATGAAAGGAGAAAGTTGAGAGTTCATGCAGATAAAAGCAGGGTTATGAAGTTTAGCAGGGGAAAGAGACAGGTTGGTTTCAGTGAAAGCTTGGATAGCAAGAATCATAAGGAAATGGAGAGTTTTGGTTTCCAGGAAGTGAACATGGCAGTGGTTGGAACAATGGAAACTGAAGTTAGCCATGAGGTGGGCGAAGGGGCTAAGGTCTTGTGCGTATTGAGTGTGTAGAAAAAGAGTTCACTGTTTGTGAGGGCAAAGATCGGGGTGTTTAATAGTATAATAGGTCCATTGGTGGGCCATAGATTTAGAAACATAGAAGAGGATGGATGCATCAGAAATGAAGTGTTTGAGGACAATCTGTAGTATGAGAAAGGTTAATCAAATAAGAAAGGATAAAAGAGAGGTCTAGTAGTAAGAAAAGTAAGGTTGATAGAGCTGTAGAGGTGTGATGGAATGGTTTGGACAGCATGAGTGAGGAGAGGTTGACTAAGAGGGTATATATTGTGTATGTGTCAGAAATGAACAAGACAGGGAGAACTGGGAAACCAAATTGGAGATGAAAGGATGGCATGAAAGATGTTTGGAGGAGCCAGAGCATGGACATGCAGGATGGTGTGGGGCAGGCATGGAATAGAGCAAATTGGAGTGATGTGTTATACAGGGTGAGCTTTGGGCAGTCAAGGAGCAAGTTTTTAGTGTCTTAAGTGTGAAAGTTACATCTTAGATATGAAGTGTCCTGCGGTATGTTTAGTCTGTGTTTGTAGTGTTGTTTAAATGGGTGGATAGGGGCCTTTGGTTGTAGTGTGTTATACAGAACAACAAGAGAGTGAATGCGAATATAAGAGGTCATTCTTCATCTGTTCCTGGCACTGCCTTCCTGTTGTAGGAGCTAGCATACAAAGTAGAAAAAATGGTGGGGAAAGAACAGACCTTTTCAACAATATTTTCAGACACCAGCAAGTGCATGATAAGACACTCATGATACAGGTTGATGGTAGTTTTGATTGTGCCGTCTTATAAATTTGGGAGTTTTTGGTGTTAAGAAGCATAGGTTTTTGGATCTCAACCTGTAGACAAAAATAATAGATATATTTTCATGCAGAAGATAGGATTGCTGACTCAATTTCCCTAGCTCCGTATTTTTTATGTTAATTTAGAATATTTGAATATCAACAGCTTCTCAGTGGCAAAGCAGAGGTGTTTGGTACTGAACTGGCACCAGAAAAGCCATACACTTTCTTCTCAGGGGCTAAGGTTGCTGTGTACACTTGGCATGGATGCACACTTAAACTCACGGGAAACACAGAAGGTACCTACATCGCCAAAGAAACTCCAATGGTAAGTAAAACTCATATGATACCATACAGTAGTTGATTTTTAATGTCTTTAACATCAAGAGCAGAAATAAGGGATTAGATTTTAAAACTTTTTTTTTGTTTACATTTCTTAGATGTGTATAAGACATGCTTATGACCGGCAGGTTATGTATCTGAACACACATGCATGTTTAGAGAGGCTACGACGACATGCTGATGAAGGATTAAGTAGAGGTGAAGACACAAGAGGGCCAGTAACAATGGTTGTAGGACCAGGAGATGTCGGCAAATCAACACTGTGTCGCATTATCTTGAATTACGCTGTACGTATGGGCCGTAGACCGATCTTTGTGGATTTAGATATTGGTCAAGGCTCTATTGCCATCCCAGGTACTATAGGTAAGGAAAATATCATATATGTATGTATATATATTTTATTTATATTTATATTCCCTGGGGATAGGGGAGAAAGAATACTTCCCACGTATTCCCTGCATGTCGTAGAAAGCGACTAAAAGGGAAGGGAGTGGGGGGCTGGAAATCCTCCCCTGTCGTTTTTTTTTTTTTTTTTTTTCCAAAAGAATGAACAGAGAAGAGGGCTAGGTGAGGATATTCCCTCAAAGGCCCAGTCCTCTGTTCTTAACGCTACCTCGCTATCGCGGGAAATGGCGAATGGTATGAAAAAAAAAAATTTATATTTATATTTATTTATTTTGCTTTGTCGCTGTCTCCCGTGTTAGCCAGGTAGCGCAAGGAAACAGATGAAAGAATGGCCCAACCTGCCCACATACACATGTATATACATACATGTCCACGCATGCACAATATACATACCTATACATCTCAATGTACACATATATATACACACACAGACATATACATATATACACATGTACATAATTCATACTGTCTGCCTTTATTTGTTCCCATCGCCACCTCGCCACACATGGAATAACAACCCCCTCCCCCCTCATGTGTGCGAGGTAGCGCTAGGAAAAACACCAAAGGCCCCATTCGTTCACACTCAGTCTTTAGCTGTCATGTAATAATGCACCGAAACCACAGCTCCCTTTCCACATCCAGGCCCCACACACTTTGCATGGTTTACCCCAGACGCTTCACATGCCCTGGTTCAATCCATTGACAGCACGTCGACCCCGGTATACCACATCGTTCCAATTCACTCTATTCCTTGCACGCCTTTCACCCTCCTGCATGTTCAGGCCCCGATCACTCAGAATCTTTTTCACTCCATCTTTTCACTTCCAATTTGGTCTCCCACTTCTCCTCGTTCCCTCCACCTCTGACACATATATCCTCTTGGTCAATCTTTCCCCACTCATTCTCTCCATGTGACCAAACCATTTCAAAACACCCTCTTCTGCTCTCTCAACCACACTCTTTTTATTTCCACACATCTCTCTCACCCTTACATTACTTACTCGATCAAACCACCTCACACCACATATTGTCCTCAAACATCTCATTTCCAGCACATCCACCCTCCTACGCACAACTCTATCCATAGCCCACGCCTCGCAACCATACAGCATTGTTGGAACCACTATTCCTTCAAACATACCCATCTTTGCTTTCCGAGATAATGTTCTCGACTTCCAAACATTCTTCAAGGCTCCCAGAATTTTCGCCCCCTCCCCCACCCTATGATTCACTTCCGCTTCCATGGTTCCATCCGCTGCCAGATCCACTCCCAGATATCCCTGGGGATAGGGGATTAAGAATACTTCCCACGCATTCCTCACGTGTCATAGAAGGCAACTAAAGGGGACGGGAGCGGGGGGCCAGAAACCCTCCCCTCCTTGTATTTTAACTTTCTAAAAGGGGAAACAGAAGATATTTTATTTATATTCATTTATTTTGCTTTGTCGCTGTCTCCCGTGTTTGCGAGGTAGCGCAAGGAAACAGACGAAAGAAATGGCCCAACCCACCCCCATACACAGTGTATACACACACACATCCACACATGCAAATATACATACCTATACATCTCAATGTACACATATATATACATACACAGACACATACATATATACCCATGCACACAATTCACACTTTCTGCCCCCATTCACTCCCATCGCCACCTCGCCACACATGGAATACCTTCTCCCTCCCCCCTCATGTGTGCGAGGTAGCACTAGGAAAAGACAACAAAGGCCCCATTCGTTCACACTCAGTCTCTAGCTGCCACGCAATAATGCCCGAAACCACAGCTCCCTTTCCACATCCAGGCCCCACACAACTTTCCATGGTTTACCCCAGACGCTTCACATGCCCTGATTCAATCCACTGACAGCACGTCAACCCCTGTATACCACATCGATCCAATTCACTCTATTCCTTGCCCTCCTTTCACCCTCCTGCATGTTCAGGCCCCGATCACACAAAATCTTTTTCACTCCATCTTTCCACCTCCAATTTGGTCTCCCACTTCTCCTCATTCCCTCCACCTCCGACACATATATCCTCTTGGTCAATCTTTCCTCACTCATTCTCTCCATAGGCCCAAACCATTTCAAAACACCCTCTTCTGCTCTCTCAACCACGCTCTTTTTATTTCCACACATCTCTCTTACCCTTACGTTACTTACTCAATCAAACCACCTCACACCACACATTGTCCTCAAACATCTCATTTCCAGCACATCCACCCTCCTGCGCACAACTCCATCCATAGCCCACGCCTCGCAACCGTACAACATTGTTGGAACCACTATTCCTTCAAACATACCCATTTTTGCTTTCGGAGATAATGTTCTCGACCTCCACACATTCTTCAAGGCTCCCAGGATTTTCGCCCCCTCCCCCACCCTATGATCCACTTCCGCTTCCATGGTTCCATCCGCTGCCAGATCCACTCCCAGATATCTAAAACACTTTACTTCCTCCAGTTTTTCTCCATTCAAACTTACCTCCCAATTGACTTGACCCTCAACCCTACTGTACCTAATAACCTTGCTCTTATTCACATTCACTCTTAACTTTCTTTTTTCACACACTTTACCAAACTCAGTCACCAGCTTCTGCAGTTTCTCACATGAATCAGCCACCAGCGCTGTATCATCAGCGAACAACAACTGACTTACTTCCCAAGCTCTCTCATCCCCAACAGACTTCACATTTGCCCCTCTTTCCAAAACTCTTGCATTTGGCTCCCTAACAACCCCATCCATAAACAAATTAAACAACCATGGAGACATCACACACCCCTGCCGCAAACTTACATTCACTGAGAACCAATCACTTTCCTCTCTTCCTACACGTACACATGCCTTACATCCTCGATAAAAACTTTTCACTGCTTCTAACAACTTGCCTCCCACACCATATATTCTTAATACCTTCCACAGAGCATCTCTATCAACTCTATCATATGCCTTCTCCAGATCCATAAATGCTACATACAAATCCATTTGCTTTTCTAAGTATTTCTCACATACATTCTTCAAAGCAAACACCTGATCCACACATCCTCTACCACTTCTGAAACCACACTGCTCTTCCCCAAAAGTGAATTTTCATATTAGGTATAAATTTGAGGAATATACTTGGTAAGTTGTGTGGGACATTGATAATTGTGAGGGTGGTTGCATGTAGAGAGCATTAAATTGATGAGGAACAATATGGCCTCAGGGGTGGTAGAGGATGTGTGGATTAGGAGAATGCTTTGAAAATATCTGTGAGAAATACTTACAGAAGGAGATAGATTTGTATATAGCATTTATAGGTCTGGAGAAAGCACTTGTTAATGTTGTGGAAGATTTTACAAATATGTGGTGTAGGAGGGAAGATACTTGAAGCAGTAAAGAGTTTCTGTTCAATGAATAAAGCATGTGTATGTGAGTAGGAAAAGAGGGTGAGTGGTTCCACTTGAAGATGTCTGCAGCAAGGGTGTGTAATATCACCTTGACTTTTCAATCTGTTGTGGATAGGATGGTGAAAGAGGTAAATACATGGGTCTTGAAGAGAGGTATGGGTTTGCAGTCTTTTGCTGGTGCAGAGACGTAGGAGTTGCTGTTTACTGATGAAACAGCTCTAATAGCAGACTCATGTGAGAAACTACAGAAGCTGGTTCCTGAGTTTGGGAGAGCATGAAAGGAGAAAGTTGAGAGTTCATGCAGATAAAAGCAGGGTTATGAAGTTTAGCAGGGGAAAGAGACAGGTTGGTTTCAGTGAAAGCTTGGATAGCAAGAATCATAAGGAAATGGAGAGTTTTGGTTTCCAGGAAGTGAACATGGCAGTGGTTGGAACAATGGAAACTGAAGTTAGCCATGAGGTGGGCGAAGGGGCTAAGGTCTTGTGCGTATTGAGTGTGTAGAAAAAGAGTTCACTGTTTGTGAGGGCAAAGATCGGGGTGTTTAATAGTATAATAGGTCCATTGGTGGGCCATAGATTTAGAAACATAGAAGAGGATGGATGCATCAGAAATGAAGTGTTTGAGGACAATCTGTAGTATGAGAAAGGTTAATCAAATAAGAAAGGATAAAAGAGAGGTCTAGTAGTAAGAAAAGTAAGGTTGATAGAGCTGTAGAGGTGTGATGGAATGGTTTGGACAGCATGAGTGAGGAGAGGTTGACTAAGAGGGTATATATTGTGTATGTGTCAGAAATGAACAAGACAGGGAGAACTGGGAAACCAAATTGGAGATGAAAGGATGGCATGAAAGATGTTTGGAGGAGCCAGAGCATGGACATGCAGGATGGTGTGGGGCAGGCATGGAATAGAGCAAATTGGAGTGATGTGTTATACAGGGTGAGCTTTGGGCAGTCAAGGAGCAAGTTTTTAGTGTCTTAAGTGTGAAAGTTACATCTTAGATATGAAGTGTCCTGCGGTATGTTTAGTCTGTGTTTGTAGTGTTGTTTAAATGGGTGGATAGGGGCCTTTGGTTGTAGTGTGTTATACAGAACAACAAGAGAGTGAATGCGAATATAAGAGGTCATTCTTCATCTGTTCCTGGCACTGCCTTCCTGTTGTAGGAGCTAGCATACAAAGTAGAAAAAATGGTGGGGAAAGAACAGACCTTTTCAACAATATTTTCAGACACCAGCAAGTGCATGATAAGACACTCATGATACAGGTTGATGGTAGTTTTGATTGTGCCGTCTTATAAATTTGGGAGTTTTTGGTGTTAAGAAGCATAGGTTTTTGGATCTCAACCTGTAGACAAAAATAATAGATATATTTTCATGCAGAAGATAGGATTGCTGACTCAATTTCCCTAGCTCCGTATTTTTTATGTTAATTTAGAATATTTGAATATCAACAGCTTCTCAGTGGCAAAGCAGAGGTGTTTGGTACTGAACTGGCACCAGAAAAGCCATACACTTTCTTCTCAGGGGCTAAGGTTGCTGTGTACACTTGGCATGGATGCACACTTAAACTCACGGGAAACACAGAAGGTACCTACATCGCCAAAGAAACTCCAATGGTAAGTAAAACTCATATGATACCATACAGTAGTTGATTTTTAATGTCTTTAACATCAAGAGCAGAAATAAGGGATTAGATTTTAAAACTTTTTTTTTGTTTACATTTCTTAGATGTGTATAAGACATGCTTATGACCGGCAGGTTATGTATCTGAACACACATGCATGTTTAGAGAGGCTACGACGACATGCTGATGAAGGATTAAGTAGAGGTGAAGACACAAGAGGGCCAGTAACAATGGTTGTAGGACCAGGAGATGTCGGCAAATCAACACTGTGTCGCATTATCTTGAATTACGCTGTACGTATGGGCCGTAGACCGATCTTTGTGGATTTAGATATTGGTCAAGGCTCTATTGCCATCCCAGGTACTATAGGTAAGGAAAATATCATATATGTATGTATATATATTTTATTTATATTTATATTCCCTGGGGATAGGGGAGAAAGAATACTTCCCACGTATTCCCTGCATGTCGTAGAAGGCGACTAAAAGGGAAGGGAGCGGGGGGCTGGAAATCCTCCCCTGTCGTTTTTTTTTTTTTTTTTTTCCAAAAGAATGAACAGAGAAGAGGGCTAGGTGAGGATATTCCCTCAAAGGCCCAGTCCTCTGTTCTTAACGCTACCTCGCTATCGCGGGAAATGGCGAATGGTATGAAAAAAAAAAAATTTATATTTATATTTATTTATTTTGCTTTGTCGCTGTCTCCCGCGTTAGCCAGGTAGCGCAAGGAAACAGATGAAAGAATGGCCCAACCTGCCCACATACACATGTATATACATACATGTCCACGCATGCACAATATACATACCTATACATCTCAATGTACACATATATATACACACACAGACATATACATATATACACATGTACATAATTCATACTGTCTGCCTTTATTTGTTCCCATCGCCACCTCGCCACACATGGAATAACAACCCCCTCCCCCCTCATGTGTGCGAGGTAGCGCTAGGAAAAACACCAAAGGCCCCATTCGTTCACACTCAGTCTTTAGCTGTCATGTAATAATGCACCGAAACCACAGCTCCCTTTCCACATCCAGGCCCCACACACTTTGCATGGTTTACCCCAGACGCTTCACATGCCCTGGTTCAATCCATTGACAGCACGTCGACCCCGGTATACCACATCGTTCCAATTCACTCTATTCCTTGCACGCCTTTCACCCTCCTGCATGTTCAGGCCCCGATCACTCAGAATCTTTTTCACTCCATCTTTTCACTTCCAATTTGGTCTCCCACTTCTCCTCGTTCCCTCCACCTCTGACACATATATCCTCTTGGTCAATCTTTCCCCACTCATTCTCTCCATGTGACCAAACCATTTCAAAACACCCTCTTCTGCTCTCTCAACCACACTCTTTTTATTTCCACACATCTCTCTCACCCTTACATTACTTACTCGATCAAACCACCTCACACCACATATTGTCCTCAAACATCTCATTTCCAGCACATCCACCCTCCTACGCACAACTCTATCCATAGCCCACGCCTCGCAACCATACAGCATTGTTGGAACCACTATTCCTTCAAACATACCCATCTTTGCTTTCCGAGATAATGTTCTCGACTTCCAAACATTCTTCAAGGCTCCCAGAATTTTCATCCCCTCCCCCACCCTATGATTCACTTCCGCTTCCATGGTTCCATCCGCTGCCAGATCCACTCCCAGATATCCCTGGGGATAGGGGATTAAGAATACTTCCCACGCATTCCTCACGTGTCATAGAAGGCAACTAAAGGGGACGGGAGCGGGGGGCCAGAAACCCTCCCCTCCTTGTATTTTAACTTTCTAAAAGGGGAAACAGAAGATATTTTATTTATATTCATTAATTTGCTTTGTCGCTGTCTCCCGTGTTTGCGAGGTAGCGCAAGGAAACAGACGAAAGAAATGGCCCAACCCACCCCCATACACAGTGTATACACACACACATCCACACATGCAAATATACATACCTATACATCTCAATGTACACATATATATACATACACAGACACATACATATATACCCATGCACACAATTCACACTTTCTGCCCCCATTCACTCCCATCGCCACCTCGCCACACATGGAATACCTTCTCCCTCCCCCCTCATGTGTGCGAGGTAGCACTAGGAAAAGACAACAAAGGCCCCATTCGTTCACACTCAGTCTCTAGCTGCCACGCAATAATGCCCGAAACCACAGCTCCCTTTCCACATCCAGGCCCCACACAACTTTCCATGGTTTACCCCAGACGCTTCACATGCCCTGATTCAATCCACTGACAGCACGTCAACCCCTGTATACCACATCGATCCAATTCACTCTATTCCTTGCCCTCCTTTCACCCTCCTGCATGTTCAGGCCCCGATCACACAAAATCTTTTTCACTCCATCTTTCCACCTCCAATTTGGTCTCCCACTTCTCCTCATTCCCTCCACCTCCGACACATATATCCTCTTGGTCAATCTTTCCTCACTCATTCTCTCCATAGGCCCAAACCATTTCAAAACACCCTCTTCTGCTCTCTCAACCACGCTCTTTTTATTTCCACACATCTCTCTTACCCTTACGTTACTTACTCAATCAAACCACCTCACACCACACATTGTCCTCAAACATCTCATTTCCAGCACATCCACCCTCCTGCGCACAACTCCATCCATAGCCCACGCCTCGCAACCGTACAACATTGTTGGAACCACTATTCCTTCAAACATACCCATTTTTGCTTTCGGAGATAATGTTCTCGACCTCCACACATTCTTCAAGGCTCCCAGGATTTTCGCCCCCTCCCCCACCCTATGATCCACTTCCGCTTCCATGGTTCCATCCGCTGCCAGATCCACTCCCAGATATCTAAAACACTTTACTTCCTCCAGTTTTTCTCCATTCAAACTTACCTCCCAATTGACTTGACCCTCAACCCTACTGTACCTAATAACCTTGCTCTTATTCACATTCACTCTTAACTTTCTTTTTTCACACACTTTACCAAACTCAGTCACCAGCTTCTGCAGTTTCTCACATGAATCAGCCACCAGCGCTGTATCATCAGCGAACAACAACTGACTTACTTCCCAAGCTCTCTCATCCCCAACAGACTTCACACTTGCCCCTCTTTCCAAAACTCTTGCATTCGGCTCCCTAACAACCCCATCCATAAACAAATTAAACAACCATGGAGACATCACACACCCCTGCCGCAAACTTACATTCACTGAGAACCAATCACTTTCCTCTCTTCCTACACGTACACATGCCTTACATCCTCGATAAAAACTTTTCACTGCTTCTAACAACTTGCCTCCCACACCATATATTCTTAATACCTTCCACAGAGTATCTCTATCAACTCTATCAAATATATCATATTTTTTTTTTTGCTGCTGTCTCCCGCGTTTGCGAGGTAGCGCAAGGAAACAAACGAAAGAAATGGCCCAACCCACCCCCACACACATGTATATACATACGTCCACACACGCAAATATACATACCTACACAGCTTTCCATTGTTTACCCCAGACGCTTCACATGCCCTGATTCAATCCACTGACAACACGTCAACCCCGGTATACCACATCGATCCAATTCACTCTATTCCTTGCCCTCCTTTCACCCTCCTGCATGTTCAGGCCCTGATCACACAAAATCTTTTTCACTCCATCTTTCCACCTCCAATTTGGTCTCCCACTTCTCCTCGTTCCCTCCACCTCCGACACATATATCCTCTTGGTCAATCTTTCCTCACTCATTCTCTCCATGCGCCCAAACCATTTCAAAACACCCTCTTCTGCTCTCTCAACCACACTCTTTCTATTTCCACACATCTCTCTTACCCTTACGTTACTTACTCGATCAAACCACCTCACACCACACATTGTCCTCAAACATCTCATTTCCAGCACATCCATCCTCTTGCGCACAACTCTATCCATAGCCCATGCCTCGCAACCATACAACATTGTTGGAACCACTATTCCTTCAAACATACCCATTTTTGCTTTCGGAGATAATGTTCTCGACTTCCAAACATTCTTCAAGGCTCCCAGTATTTTTGCCCCCTCCCCAGTTTACCCTAGACATTTCACATGCCCGGGTTCAGTCCATTGACAGCACATCCACCCCGATATACCACATCGTTCCAATTCACTCTATTCCTTGCACGCCTCTCACCCTTCTGTATGTTCAGGTCCCAGTCACTTAAAGTCTTTTTCACTCCATTACTTTGCTCTCATACAACTTTTCAAACTTCTGCATACCATCTGCATTCTCATTTTATTACTTAGCTTATTCTATTCATCCACAATCTTGATACTATAGAAATACATCTTTTCATTATTTCAAACAAGTTTCTTGCTTAACTTCATGCTCTGACCACTGGTTGCTCTTTTTCTACAATGATAAAACTTCTTTCCTAAGATTAGTGAAGAAATTAATTTTTTTAAGTACAAATGTCATTTATTTGTTGATATATGTAATCTAGAATTTCCTCTATAGATAGCATAGATATATAAGAGTATTCAAGAATATGAATTGCACAGTATGGATATATGTTCACTGATGCTTTCAGGTGCATTGTTAGTTGAGCGTGCTGCCTCCGTTGGTGAAGGATTTTCCCAGGAGGCACCCTTAGTTTACAACTTTGGGCATTTGACTCCAGCAGCTAATTTGACACTGTACAACATCTTAGTGTCTCGAATGGCAGCTACAGTGCAGGATAAGATGGTTGGGAACAGAAAAGGTGAGAGGGTATACTAAACATATAGAAAATTATAGTAAATATTCGAAATTTATAAAAAAAAAAAAATGAGTGAACAGGACTTCATTAGAAGTGTCAAAAACTAGATGATATGAAAAGGGTATTCGTGAAGGCAGTAGAGAAGGATGGGAAAATAAGGGAATGAAAATCACAAAGAAAGTGGTGTTAATGAAATGCAATACATTAAACGTACTAATAAAGAAGGAAACATATGATGAATGGTAGAGAAATGAGTAGGATGATACAGAGATAAATAAGTGAATGTAAAAGGGAATACAGTGGGATAATAGCTATGTCCTAAAAGGAAGCTGAGCAAGAATGGTCTGGCAGATTAGAAAGTGCAGAGGGTAGAAATTTTAGAATTGCTACAACTAGAAGAAAAAGAGACATGAAGGAGAAATTTTGAATTAAGGGTAAGAAAATGGTTAGTTTGAAAGTCTCCAAAAATAGGTTTCAAGATGGAGAGTGATCAGAATACTTATCAAAAGCTTAGCTTGTTTCATTGTACTTTTATGTGAAGAGGTATATACTGTATCTTTAAAGTTATATCATCAGAATTTTATGTAAGCCTATAGATGTGTATTTGATATTTTCTTGTCTAATTTCTTGTATATTCCTTGATAGTTCACTCATAAAGCAACCCAGATGAATAATATATTTATTTACTTCCTGTACTTTTTCTTTAGTGGCAGCCTCAGGTGTAGTCATTAATACTTGTGGCTGGGTTAAGGATGAAGGTTACAAGAGCTTGACCCATGTGGCTCAGGCATTTGAAGTTGATGTTATCATCGTACTTGACCAGGAGAGACTGTATAATGAACTTGTGAGAGATATCCCCTTCATCAGGATAGTCTTTCTACCAAAAAGTGGAGGGGTTAGTCTCATTTTATGTATTTCTTTTTTGAATGAAAGAATTCATTTGGCCTTATGATAAAATAGTGAATATGTGTATTACACATGACAGTTAGAGACTGAGTGTGAACGAATGTGGCCTTATTTGTCTTTTCCTGATGCTGCCTCGCTGAAGGGGGGATGCTGTTTCTTGTGGCGGTGTAGCAACAGGAATGGATGAAGGCAAGCAAGTATGAATATTGGCTTGTGTATATATGTATATGTCTGTGTATTTATATGTTGATATGTATGTGTATGTATATGTGCATGTATAGGCATTTATGTATATATATGTGTACATGAGTGGAACATTATCTCGGAAAGCAAAAATGGGTATGTTTGAAGGAATAGTGGTTCCAACAATGTTGTATGGTTGCGAGGCGTGGGCTATGGATAGAGTTGTGCGCAGGAGGGTGGATGTGCTGGAAATGAGATGTTTGAGGACAATGTGTGGTGTGAGGTGGTTTGATTGAGTAAGTAACGTAAGGGTAAGAGAGATGTGTGGAAATAAAAAGAGCGTGGTTGAGAGAGCAGAAGAGGGTGTTTTGAAATGGTTTGGGCACATGGAGAGAATAAGTGAGGAAAGATTGACCAAGAGGATATATGTGTCGGATGTGGAGGGAACGAGGAGAAGTGGGAGACCAAATTGGAGGTGGAAAGATGGAGTGAAAAAGATTTTGTGTGATCGGGGCCTGAACATGCAGGAGGGTGAAAGGAGGGCAAGGAATAGAGTGAATTGGATCGATGTTGTATACCGGGGTTGACGTGCTGTCAGTGGATTGAATCAGGGCATGTGAAGCGTCTGGGGTAAACCATGGAAAGCTGTGTAGGTATGTATATTTGCGTGTGTGGATGTATGTATATACATGTGTGTGGGGGTGGGTTGGGCCATTTCTTTCGTCTGTTTCCTTGCGCTACCTCGCAAACGCGGGAGACAGCGATAAAGGAAAAAAAAAAAAAAAAACATGAGTGGTTGAGCCATTCTTCGTCTGTTTCCTGGCACTACCTCGCTGACATAGGAAACAGCAATTAAGTATAATGATAATGATAATGATGATATATTTCTATATTTGAGTGAATCTCTTATGCCTGTCCCCTTTGGAAACTTCTTCATCTGGATGGCCATGGCGAAAGAGTCTCCAGAACTTGTGAACTCCAATGCCTCTTTTTAGCCCTTAGTGCCTTACTCTTAACAGGTCACTGGCAGAGGGGCAACTCTAGTGTAGCGTCTTCAGAGACTTCTACCTAACGTCCTAACCAAGTACTTCTACCCAATTTTCTTATGTATTACTTCTGCCTATCGCTTCCACCAGGTGTTCATATCTTCTACTTCTACCTAATATTTCTTCCTAATACTCCTGTATGATGTTTCTACCCGCTATTTCTGTCTATTGATCCTACCATTTTGCCAGAAGGTGTTGCTCACACATCGCATTCACCACAGGAAAAGTCCTGAATTATGAAGAATGAGTTGTGTGAGTTGAGTGTTGTCAAGCGTTCTGTGTGACAAGGAAGAGATTGAATATTCATAGACAGAATGACAGCAGTCCATGTATGGGTGAGGCAGATAGAAAAGACAGTTACCAGGGTCAGAAGAGTGCAACTTTACAACAACTGAAGTTATGGCTTACTACTCAGCCATCATTAACCCTCCCAATAACCAGGCATGTAATGATGGCAGTATACCTCCCTGGTCAGTGGCTGCCTTTCATGATATGTTTTCATACATATTCGACATTTCCTGCATTTGTGAAGTAGCATTAAGAACATAGAACTGAGCCTAAGAGGGAAAATCCTCAGTTGGCCCCCTTCTCTGTTCCTTCTTTTGGAAAAGTAAGAACTGGACAGGAGGATTTCCAGCCCCCTGCTCCCTCCCCTTTTAGTCGCCTTTTACGACATGCAGGGAATATGTGGGAAGTATTCTTTCTTCCCTATCCTCAAGGATAATCTTCCATGATATTTTTTTTTTTTTGCTTTGTCGCTGTCTCCCGCGTTTGTGAGGTAGCACAAGGAAACAGACGAAAGAAATGGCCCAACCCACCACCATACACATGTATATACATACACGTCCACACTCGCAAATATACATACCTACACAGCTTTCCATGGTTTACCCCAGACGCTTCACATGCCCTGATTCAATCCACTGACAGCACGTCAACCCCGGTATACCACATCGTTCCAATTCACTCTATTCCTTGCCCTCCTTTCACCCTCCTGCATGTTCAGGCCCCAATCACACAAAATCTTTTTCACTCCATCTTTCCACCTCCAATTTGGTCTCCCACTTCTCCTCGTTCCCTCCACCTCCGACACATATATCCTCTTGGTCAATCTTTCCTCACTCATTCTCTCCATGTGCCTAAACCATTTCAAAACACCCTCTTCTGCTCTCTCAACCACGCTCTTTTTATTTCCACACATCTCTCTTACCCTTACGTTACTTACTCGATCAAACCACCTCACACCACACATTGTCCTCAAACATCTCATTTCCAGCACATCCACCCTCCTGCGCACAACTCTATCCATAGCCCACGCCTCGCAACCATACAACATTGTTGGAACCACTATTCCTTCAAACATACCCATTTTTGCTTTCGGAGATAATGTTCTCGACTTCCACACATTCTTCAAGGCTCCCAGGATTTTCGCCCCCTCCCCCACCCTATGATCCACTTCCGCTTCCATGGTTCCATCCGCTGCCAGATCCACTCCCAGATATCTAAAACACTTTACTTCCTTCAGTTTTTCTCCATTCAAACTTACCTCCCAATTGACTTGACCCTCAACCCTACTGTACCTAATAACCTTGCTCTTATTCACATTTACTCTTAACTTTCTTCTTTCACTCACTTTACCAAACTCAGTCACCAGCTTCTGCAGTTTCTCACATGAATCAGCCACCAGCGCTGTATCATCAGCGAACAACAACTGACTCACTTCCCAAGCTCTCTCATCCACAACAGACTTCATACTTGCCCCTCTTTCCAAAACTCTTGCATTCACCTCCCTAACAACCCCATCCATAAACAAATCAAACAACCATGGAGACATCACACACCCCTGCCACAAACCTACATTCACTGAGAACCAATCCCTTTCCTCTCTTCCTACACGTACACATGATATATTGTTTTATATATTTATCTACCTATATATTTCTATATATTATCTTTATATTATGCTTGACAGTTAGAGAGTGGATGTAAGCCAATGAGGCCGTTTCTGTTCCTGACACTACCTTGCTAATATGGGAAATTGCAATCATGTATGATAAGAATTATCATTATTCCTTTTCCAATTTCATTTCATTGGAGTTGATCAAGTATTTACAGCCCTTGCATCAGTACTAATGCACATTCTCAACCCGTACCTATTGTTGCATGTGTCTTGGCATTTTATGCATATTTTTGTGCAAAAATTAGGTTAAGAAATCTTCCCCAGGAATATAAATCCCCTCATCTCCCTGACTCCTTCTTTAGAATGTGAATCACTATCTTTTGATTCAACTAAGCTGTGTATACATCTTGCTTCCATTGCATTTTATCCCAAACCATTTTTCCAGTACCTTTATCCAAATATCCCTATCCCTTTTCAGTCCTCACTATATCTGTGGCCTGTACCTTTTAGATTATTGCTGTACATTGTCTTAACAAACCTATCATCTGCTTTGTGTTTTACACAGCTTTACCATCTCAAAATATTTTTATTCATGTGCCCTTCTAATGACTTCACATGACCATCTCACATCTTCATTCTTCATCTTATTCATCTACCCAATCCCAACAATATTATGCATATTATTCATCTTTACTGCTTATATTTCTTTCCCCAACTTGACCTATGTCAATAGTAAGTCTGTTTGTTTTTATCTGGTATTTATATTGTTTTCTGTTTGAACATCATGTACTCATCTTTTCCAAGTGTTTTTTAATTCTATTTCACTTAAATTTTTGGTGATAGACGATTTGTGGATAAGGGTAATGCTTTGAAGAATCTGTGTAAGAAATTCCAATAAAAACAAAGGGATTTCTAGGTGGCATTTATGGATCTAAAGAAAGCATATGATCAGGTTAATAGAGAGACTTTGTGGAAGGTGTTATGACTATATGTAGTGGAAGGAAAGTTACCTGAAGCAGTGAAAAATTTATATCAAGAGAGAATGGAGTACAAGCAAGAAGGAAGACAAGAGGGTGAGTGGTTCATTTGAAGGTGGCTCCATGGAAAGGGTTTGTGATGTCATCATGATTGTTTAATTTGTTTATGAATGGGAAGATGAGTGTGAGATTATTAGAGATGGGGGGCAGGTCTGTGATCTGTAAGGGGTTTAAGGGGGAAGCCTGAAGATGATTCAGTTATTGTTTGGTGATGCTACAACTATGGTAAAAGAACCAAGTGAGAAACTGCAGAAGCTGGTGTGTGAATTTTGGAGAGTGTGCGAAAGGAGAAAGTTAAGAGTTGGTGCAAATAAAAGTAACGTCATTGAGTTTAGCATGAGAAAGAGACAGGTCTTTTGGAGTGTGAGTTCAAATGAAGAGAGCCAGGAAAAAGTGGAGTGTTTTAGGTACCACGGATTTGAAATAGTAATGGATGAAACGATGGAAGCTGAAGTGAGCCATGGGTTTGGGCTAAAGTCCTAGGGATGTTTGGGAGTGCATGTAAAAGACATCATCGTGTTTGAAGGAAAAGATAAGTAATTTTCATGGCTAGGAATCCTAACATTGTTGCATGGATGAATTGCATAGGCCCAAGATGAAAATTGCAGAAGAGGATGGATATGTTGGAAATTAAATGTTTGGGGACAGTGTGAGATGTGAGGAAGGTTAATTGAATAAATAATGATAGGGTAAGAGAGAAAGGTGTGGAAGTGGAGTATATATGAGAGTAGTGAAGAAGTTTTTGCTGTAATGGTTTAGACATGTGGAGAGCATGAGTAAGGAGAGGCTGACTAATAGGATACACGTGTCAGAAGTGTAGGGAACAAGGAGAAGGGGGAAACTGAGGATTTAGAAGAATGAGTGAAAGATACTTTGAGTGAATTGGGGTGAACATGCAGGAGGATGTGAGGTTTGCATGGGAGAGAGCTAATTAGAGTGATGTGGCATACTGAGCAGCACGCAGTCAGTGGGCTGAACTTGTGAATTAGAAGCAGTCAGGAGAACCACGGAAAGGTCTAGGGCTTAACTGTGGGTAGGGGGCTATGAAATCAGGGCTTTATTCATGACAGCCTGAGAGTGGATGTGAGTAAACTTGGCCATTCTTTACCTGTTTTTGGCACTACCCCAATATGCAGGAGACTGTAAACCAGCCTGAACATTTTACATAGAAAATGTATTGCATTATGAGTACCGTATTTTGCGCAGATTCAATTTAAAGAAGAGCTCCTATGGTGAAAGAAGCAGGGATACTGTATTTCTCATGAGTATATTCATTAGGTTAATTTTTTTCTGATATTATTATTTTATTACTGTTACTATTATTACTATTTTTTAAGCTAATTCATGCTTTCTTGACAGGTGGTTGAGAGAACTCAGTCAATGCGAGCATCTTCACGAGATGACCGTATTCGCGAGTATTATTATGGCCTTCACACCAAATATCATCCACATAGCTTTGAGGTTAAAATGAGTCACCTTCAGATATACAAAATTGGTGCTCCAGCTTTACCAGATTCTTGCATGCCAGCAGATATGAAAGTTGATGACCACATGACCAAATTGGTACCAGTAGAACCAGGTAAATTGTGATAGGACATATAGAAAGCAATATTCATCTCATACAAATATTTTGAAAACTCACTCACAGGATCCAATCTCTCAGCCTGTATATGCTAACATGCAGTTTATAGAATATTTTATGCAGTTTGCACTCACTGGTTCTTAACTAAGCTTGTTCCATTCTGCTAATACTCAGTAACTAATTAAGTATTCCTTCACATTTCCCATGTTAGCAAGGTAATGCAAGGATCACATGGGGACAGGCAGCATTTGCTCACATTTGTTTTCTTGCTGTCATGTGAAATGTACTGAAACCACAGCCCCATATCCATAACTAGTCCCCACAGAGTTTTCCTATGGTTTCCTCCTAGCCACTTCGTATGCCCAGTTCAGTCCACAGACAGGACGTCACCCTCTGTATACCACATCATTCCAGTTCACTTTATTCTTTACACACGTTTCTTCCTCCTACATGTTCAGGGCCCAGTCACTCGGTCTTTTTCACTCCATCTTTCCATCAACTGTTTGGTCTTCCCCTTCTTTTCCACCCCACTTGTGACACATATATCCTCTTTGTCAACTTCTATCTTATTCTGTCCACATGTCCAAATCATATCAGCACACCCTTTTTAGCTCTCTCAACCACACTCTTCTTATAACCACATCTCCCTATAATTGATTTTCTGATCAAACCACCTCACACCACACGTTGCCCTTTAAACATTTCATATCCAACACATCCACCCTCCTCTGCATATCCTTATCTGCAGCACATGCCTTGCATCCATGTGATATCACTGGGACTACTATACCTTCAAACATACCCATTTTTGCCCTCCCAGATAACACTCTGTCTCTTTCCACACATTCTTCAGTGCTAGAAACTTTGCCCACTCACTCACCCTCTAACTTACTTCCACTTACATGGTTCCATTTACTGCCTTATCTGCTTCCAGATATCAGAAACACTTCATTTCTTCAAATTTTTCTCCATTCAAACTCACACCCCAACTAATCTAGCAACCTTGCGTTCATTAACATTTACTCTCATCTTCCTTCTTTCACCAACTTCTGCAGTTTCACACTCAAATCTACCACCAGTGCTATATCATCAGCAAACAATTGACTCACATTCCAAATCCTCTTATTCCCTGCAGAGAACATACCCGCCCTTCTCTCTAAAACTCTCGAATTTACCTCCCTCACCACATATGTATATGTATGCCTAAAAAAAACACTGGAATTTTTTTTCTGTAGTAACTGATGTATTATCACTGCTTTTTTCAGGTGTAAAGCTTAAGCACCATATGCTTGCTGTTAGTTTGGCAACCGAACCTGAAGACCTTCTTACATCCAATGTTGCTGGATTTATTTGTGTGTAAGTAATCTTTATATATGTATTCAGAAATCCTCCCCTCCTTGTATTAACTTTCTAAAATGGGAAACAGAAGAAGGAGTCACGCGGGGAGTGCTCATCCTCCTCGAAGGCTCAGAGTGGGGTGCCTAAATGTGTGTGGATGTAACCAAGATGTGAAAAAAGGAGAGATAGGTAGTATGTTTGAGGAAAGGAACCTGGATGTTTTGGCTCTGAGTGAAACGAAGCTCAAGGGTAAAGGGGAAGAGTGGTTTGGGAATGTCTGGGGAGTAAAGTCAGGGGTTAGTGAGAGGACAAGAGCAAGGGAAGGAGTAGCAATACTCCTGAAACAGGAGTTGTGGGAGTATGTGATAGAATGTAAGAAAGTAAATTCTCGATTGATATGGGTAAAACTGAAAGTTGATGGAGAGAGGTGGGTGATTATTGGTGCATATGCACCTGGGCATGAGAAGAAAGATCATGAGAGGCAAGTGTTTTGGGAGCAGCTGAGTGAGTGTGTTAGTGGTTTTGATGCATGAGACTGGGTTATAGTGATGGGTGATTTAAATGCAAAGGTGAGTAATGTGGCAGTTGAGGGAATAATTGGTATACATGGGGTGTTCAATGTTGTAAATGGAAATGGTGAAGAGCTTGTAGATTTATGTGCTGAAAAAGGACTGATGATTGGGAATACCTGGTTTAAAAAGCGAGATATACATAAGTATACTTATGTAAGTAGGAGAGATGGCCAGAGAGCGTTATTGGATTACGTGTTAATTGACAGGCGTGCGAAAGAGAGACTTTTGGATGTTAATGTGCTGAGAGGTGCAACTGGAGGGATGTCTGATCATTATCTTGTGGAGGCTAAGGTGAAGATTTGTATGGGTTTTCAGAAAAGAAGAGTGAATGTTGGGGTGAAGAGGGTGGTGAGAGTAAGTGAGCTTGGGAAGGAGACCTGTGTGAGGAAGTACCAGGAGAGACTGAGTACAGAATGGAAAAAGGTGAGAACAATGGAAGTAAGGGGAGTGGGGGAGGAATGGGATGTATTTAGGGAATCAGTGATGGATTGCGCAAAAGATGCTTGTGGCATGAGAAGAGTGGGAGGTGGGTTGGTTAGAAAGGGTAGTGAGTGGTGGGATGAAGAAGTAAGAGTATTAGTGAAAGAGAAGAGAGAGGCATTTGGACGATTTTTGCAGGGAAAAAATGCAATTGAGTGGGAGATGTATAAAAGAAAGAGACAGGAGGTCAAGACAAAGGTGCAAGAGGTGAAAAAAAGGGCAAATGAGAGTTGGGGTGAGAGAGTATCACTAGATTTTAGGGAGAATAAAAAGATGTTCTGGAAGGAGGTAAATAAAGTGCGTAAGACAAGGGAGCAAATGGGAACTTCAGTGAAGGGCACAAATGGGGAGGTGATAACAAGTAGTGGTGATGTGAGAAGGAGATGGAGTGAGTATTTTGAAGGTTTGTTGAATGTGTTTGATGATAGAGTGGCAGATATAGGGTGTTTTGGTCGAGGTGGTGTGCAAAGTGAGAGGGTTAGGGAAAATGATTTGGTAAAAAGAGAAGAGGTAGTGAAAGCTTTGCGGAAGATGAAAGCCGGCAAGGCAGCAGGTTTGGATGGTATTGCAGTGGAATTTATTAAAAAAGGGGGTGACTGTATTGTTGACTGGTTGGTAAGGTTATTTAATGTATGTATGACTCATGGTGAGGTTCCTGAGGATTGGCAGAATGCGTGCATAGTGCCATTGTACAAAGGCAAAGGGGATAAGGGTGAGTGCTCAAATTACAGAGGTATAAGTTTGTTGAGTATTCCTGGTAAATTATATGGGAGGGTATTGATTGAGAGGGTGAAGGCATGTACAGAGCATCAGATTGGGGAAGAGCAGTGTGGTTTCAGAAGTGGTAGAGGATGTGTAGATCAGGTGTTTGCTTTGAAGAATGTATGTGAGAAATACTTAGAAAAGCAAATGGATTTGTATGTAGCATTTATGGATCTGGAGAAGGCATATGATAGAGTTGATAGAGATGCTCTGTGGAAGGTATTAAGAATATATGGTGTGGGAGGAAAGTTGTTAGAAGCAGTGAAAAGTTTTTATCGAGGATGTAAGGCATGTGTACGTGTAGGAAGAGAGGAAAGTGATTGGTTCTCAGTGAATGTAGGTTTGCGGCAGGGGTGTGTGATGTCTCCATGGTTGTTTAATTTGTTTATGGATGGGGTTGTTAGGGAGGTAAATGCAAGAGTTTTGGAAAGAGGGGCAAGTATGAAGTCAGTTGGGGATGAGAGAGCTTGGGAAGTGAGTCAGTTGTTGTTCGCTGATGATACAGCGCTGGTGGCTGATTCATGTGAGAAACTGCAGAAGCTGGTGACTGAGTTTGGTAAAGTGTGTGGAAGAAGAAAGTTAAGAGTAAATGTGAATAAGAGCAAGGTTATTAGGTACAGTAGGGTTGAGGGTCAAGTCAATTGGGAGGTGAGTTTGAATGGAGAAAAACTGGAGGAAGTGAAGTGTTTTAGATATCTGGGAGTGGATCTGGCAGCAGATGGAACCATGGAAGCAGAAGTGGATCATAGGGTGGGGGAGGGGGCGAAAATTCTGGGGGCCTTGAAGAATGTGTGGAAGTCGAGAACATTATCTCGGAAAGCAAAAATGGGTATGTTTGAAGGAATAGTGGTTCCAACAATGTTGTATGGTTGCGAGGCGTGGGCTATGGATAGAGTTGTGCGCAGGAGGATGGATGTGCTGGAAATGAGATGTTTGAGGACAATGTGTGGTGTGAGGTGGTTTGATCGAGTGAGTAACGTAAGGGTAAGAGAGATGTGTGGAAATAAAAAGAGCGTGGTTGAGAGAGCAGAAGAGGGTGTTTTGAAGTGGTTTGGGCACATGGAGAGAATGAGTGAGGAAAGATTGACCAAGAGGATATATGTGTCGGAGGTGGAGGGAACGAGGAGAAGAGGGAGACCAAATTGGAGGTGGAAAGATGGAGTGAAAAAGATTTTGTGTGATCGGGGCCTGAACATGCAGGAGGGTGAAAGGAGGGCAAGGAATAGAGTGAATTGGAGCGATGTGGTATACCGGGGTTGACGTGCTGTCAGTGGATTGAATCAAGGCATGTGAAGCGTCTGGGGTAAACCATGGAAAGCTGTGTAGGTATGTATATTTGCGTGTGTGGACGTATGTATATACATGTGTATGGGGGGGGGGCCATTTCTTTCGTCTGTTTCCTTGCGCTACCTCGCAAACGCGGGAGACAGCGACAAAGTATAATAAAAAAAAAATAATAAAAGCTTCAGTATGAGAATTATGTAGAATAACTGATTTTGGAATTATTATTATTATTATTATGAATTATTATTTATTATTATTATTATTATTATTATTATTATTATTATTATTATTATTATTATAGTACTTGTGCTGTTGACTCTTTACCAAAACATTTTTCCTACTTCTTTGCTGTTTCCTACATTGGTGAGGTAGCATCAGGGTCTTCTTGATCCTTATCTCTACAAGAACTGCAAAATGGTTCTCAAAGAAATCCACCTTGACCTCTTCCATTGTAGTGCATCCATTCCTCACTTTATGCAGGATCTTTATGTGCGATTTCAATATTACACGAGAAACCTACTTCTACCAGTCCCTCATTTTATGTTGTCGTAATCTGTTACTAATGGATGTGTGTGATAGAAAGTGCACCAAAACTTCAGTGAAGGTTGGTGGATGAAGGAAGCATGAGTCCTGGGTGGAGCACGCCATGTTTCTGCCCATGAGTCAGTCTCATAGTTACCACCGTTATGTGCAGCTCTGTGTTTCATGTATGATTTAGTTATACCTGCTAATGTGGTTTTCCTGCATCTCACTGTGTGTGTGTGTGTGTGTGTGTGTGTGTGTGTGTGTGTTTGTTAACATGGAAATCAAACATCTAACAATATCTCCTGTCCCAGAACAAGCAGTTATTGGAAGAGAACCTTTTTGAATGTAGAAATGAAGCTAGATATCATACAATGCGCTGATGCTGGTGAGGGAACATCAGCACTTGGTCATGCTTACAAACTTGGTGAATTTACTGTCTACAACATAAAGAAGAATGTAGAGTTAACCACAAGGATTTGAAGTCCACTCATGGAGATGAAGAAAATGCTCTTGTTATGCATAGAGCATGAGATGAAAAATAGAGTAGCCTTGGTAACCTGCTCAAGTCTAATGCTTTTTAGGTTTATAAGCATTAATGTAAAGACAGCAGTGTATCTGAGCCAGAGCAATTTCAAGCATGGAAAGGATGGCTAGATAAGTTTATTCAGTAGCAGAAGCTGCATTACTTGAAGGTAATGGGAGAATCTACCAGTGATGACCATAAAGCTGCTGCACACATCCCATTTTTCTCTATATATTTATTAGTTACTATATGTGATTTCACTTTGTGCAAGGTTTTTGCAGAACATAACCCCATATAAAGCTAGGGATGGGTGTACTCATTCTTGTACTGCCAACCTTTAACCTTTTACTTGGTGGCTGACATCATTTCCTCTCTCAAAATGGCAGGTGACAGAAATTAATGTTCTAATATTGCCTGCCTCCCTTTGAATATCCAGCTGATTTCTTGTGCCATAAGTTACCTGTTGAGGTCTTTTCTATTACTAGAAACTTGCAGAGAAAAATCTTGCTGTCCTCAGTACCCCTTTCAACCATCATTATATGTGCGTAGCCATTGACCTGCATGTCATGTGCACATAGTGTTCCCACAGAAAATATGTAGATTTCTGGATGGTAAGTTTTGAAGAGGACCATATATTAATAAGAATGATATGAGAATTGTAAGAAAATGCAAGTGACAAAGATTTTAGTAGGATTACATGAGAAGGAAGGAACCATGTGCTGGAGATGTCCCCACAGATCTCATGCTTGTTAAAGAAATTATATTGCTCTGGTGCCAGATTTTCTCTATGTAACCCTGTTAAAAACATAAGTGCAGGTACTTATTTAGCTTATAGATAAAAGTAAGCAAGGACTCCAATGTTGTTCCAGAATGAGTTAATAGATATTTTGATCACTCATGTTTTATATGTTACTTCCAAAAACGAAAAGCATTTAATATTCAGTTATATCTATTCACAGGTTAGATGTTGATGAGGAGAACAAGATGGTGAAGATATTGTCCCCCCAACCAAAACCATTGCCTAAAACAATACTCATTTTAACTGAAATACAATTTATGGATTCTAATTAAGTTTGAATTTTTTACACTGCAGCACCAGTGAATACCACTTGTTTCTAAAAGCCACTGTAAAATCTTTATTTTGAATGACACCATTCCCGTAACCCATCCATCACATGTGATAACATGTAATTTATACATCCAGTATGATGAGTTAATGCAGTCTCCCATGATAACATCTTCCAAAGCAAGAATAGTTGATTCACATTGTAAAC
Source organism: Panulirus ornatus (assembly GCF_036320965.1). Lineage (NCBI taxonomy): Eukaryota > Metazoa > Arthropoda > Malacostraca > Decapoda > Palinuridae > Panulirus > Panulirus ornatus. Next base: position 16,216,913 of record NC_092264.1, read on the forward strand.
ATGAATAATCAGTTTTGCACATGTTAGTCCTCTTTGGACCCAGAGTCAAGCTCAGATGCTGCAATTATTTCTCCCTCCCAAGGAAAACAAGTTGCTTTTGCTGTTTTTTTTTTTTTTCTATGAAATGGCCAACATGGCACAGGCAAAAGGTGAGATGAAAGGTTAGAAAAGTGAGTACGTACCTACTATGAGATATTGTCTAGAGTAGAAGTAGTGTATAACACAGCATTTGGCAATATTCTCTTACTTTCCTTGCTTCTCTAAGCTCTTGTTTTCTACTGCTATACCCTGGCCAAAATTGTCAGTTTTTGGTTGATCTGATACTTTTCTTAGCTGGCTGTCCAGTTCCCTTTTGAGGATTTCAGCTTTCATTCTTGTCAATTGTCTTCTCTTGCTTGCTCAGCTTTTATGAGTTTGTTTGGTATCTTTGCAGTATATTCCTTCGTCTGCTTGTAGGATCATTGTGTTTCTTTCCTTATGTAAGGCTGTCAAGTCGAAAATAGTTGTATTTTGCTCCTGTATCTGTTTCAGTACTATGCCTGAATTATCATATATCTTTCTCCTCTTCCTTTGAGCCTACAATTCCATTGAAATTTAGGTGTTTCAAAAGGTGTAGAAGGGATAAATTTGAGCTCAAGCTTTTGTAGAACTAATGCTTTAAGGAAGAAAAGGTATAGGAAGGAGTGACAAAAAATGGGAGAGAAATCCACATCTTTGCTATGTTAGGAAGGGAGGTATCATAGCAGTCAGTCCTCATTTGTCCAGATTCAGCATAGAAACTGTTAGAAGTCATACAGATGCACACTGTAAATCTAGGTCACAGGGGCTAGGACACAAGTAGATAACTCATGAATGCAATAGCTGAATTGATACTTGTGTAATAGAGGGAAGCAGATGAAAAGGGAAGGTTAAAGAGAGATTACAACAGGAACTGAGATGGAAAGCTTTTGATTTCACTCAGGGTAAGAGAGTGGTGGATGTGCAATCAGTACTCAATACTGGGTTGGATGAAAGTTCTTTAAACATGAAATTGCTACCTGCAGGAGAAATGATCATGACCCCTAAAGAACACTCCCAGCTTATGGGAAGCAGACTTTATGATATTCATTATGTGGGAATTCCAGGATAAAATAGAAGATATAGTTAGCCCAAACTGTATATGGTGTTATAGGGCTGAATGGTAATCTTTTCAGATTAAGTAGTAGGGAACAAATGAAATTAGAACAAAATATATTTTCAACCAGGTTACTGCTTCCCCATTCTACATTGCTGCTGAGGGCTAGCTTAATAAAGTAAATACATTAAATGCAAGAGAAGGAATGAGTATTGGAACGAGGAGGTGAAGGAGATTTTTAGGGTATAAAGATGTATTTGTCAAGGTTGGAGTGAAGATGCACTTGTTGAGGCTTAAGTTATAATATTTTTAAGGGTAAAGTGAAATCAGGTTTATCAAGGGTGTAGTGAAGATACTTTTGTCAAGGGTGAAATAAAGATGCATTTATGGAGGGTTAAGTGAATTTAAACTTGTGAAAGGTGTAATGATGATACATTTACTAAGGATAACTATGCATTTGTTGGAGAGAGACATACTACACTTGCTTACCAATTTTCACATTTCTGGGTTATGAACATTATCTACATTACTATTTCTCATTTCTCTATCTTCACCTAATCTCTTAATTTTCTGATAATTTGATGAGATACCTTACTAATCATGATTATGTGGGCTTATTTTTGTCTTCTTTCATAGGAGGGAGAACATGTTTTGTTCAGTTTCTTATTTTTATATTAATATTTTTCTGTCAAATAATCAACAACCAAACCTTAGCATTTGACCTGCAGTGTCAAGAGTATAATGAAGATGTATTTGTTTCAGGTTAATTGAAATCAAGGGTGTAATTAATATGCATTTCTTGGGATGAGATGATGATATATTATTTGAGGATGAAGTGAATTTAGGTTTATCAAATGTATAGAGGTGTTTGGTAACATTCCCCTTCTACAGAGGTGAACACCACTCATATTTGAGGCCTATGAAACTCATGAATCAAGTCAAAGGCCAAAACATACTAGATATATAGATTTAGTGAAGAGTGGTATTCATTAGCACTTACCATCATAACCTGACCCTTATGGATCAGATCATAGGCCAAATTATCTTAGATATTTATGTATTTATGTTATGTTCATTAGGTCATTAATGGTGAAATGTGGTGGTAAGTGACAGTGACAGGGTAATGAGTGATAATGTGGAGAGATGTATACTACATTGCTTAAAAATGTTGCCATTTCCAATTTCCCTGTCATGTTTTCTGTGATGTGAGTATGGTGCATGTCATACTAGGTCTGTGGAAGGATTATTCATCTTTACAGAGATATTGTTATTGGATCCATATCTTTGCTGTGTCTTTGAAACTAATTTAGAAAGGTCTGTGTGTAGATTTCTACAGTATTTAGCTAAAATTAATTTTGCATCAGTCAGGCCTTCAGTTTTTATAATAAATGATATACATCACATTGATGTTTCATTTTACCCCTGTAAACACTCAGTTTTGTTGACAAGAAAGATGAAGTATGTACCTTTTTCACTTGATAGAACTTAGCTGTATAATTCCCGTCATTACCTTTTAACCCTTTCAGTGCTATTGACATGAATACATTATTATGAAGCTGGATGCTATGATCATCAACCTACAAACTTAATTTTCCATTACAGAGTTGAATTCTGTATGCATTAAAGTCTTTGTTTTGGTTGCCATCTATGGCCAGCCGACAAAGGTCGATTCATTGGAGCTGCATACAGGCCTCGGTAACCTGCTAGTGACTGTAGTAGGTGGTTGTGAGCTTCTTCTAGGGAGTTGTCTTGTCTATGGTGATGGATGCTGTTCCCCACCACATCCACACTGTGTAATTCCTGTCTGGGAATTGTACATTCTTCCTAAACTACAAGTTCTTAATTCATTGGAAAAAAAACATTGGTTTTCATAGTTTTTCTACACCTAATCATATAAGTAGATTAAATGTTACAAAATGTAAGTGAATGGAACTTATGATGTAGACTCTGCCAACCTTGAAATTAATGCTTTTCCTTAATCAGGAATTGTTAATACTTACTTCTTTAGAAAATAAGAAATTTGTGCACCTTTTCAATGATCAAAAGATTATTAACTGCAAAGAAAAATGTTTGGCATTTGCACAAAACTCCCAGTTTTGTAGTGGTTCATTTCACTTTTTTTGTAATAATGTAGATGTAGTGATACTGTGTAATAATGTGTTTTAAAGTTAGAGTAGATGTAGTGATACTGTGTATGTTTACTGAGATGACTGGTGAGATTATAGAGCCATTAAATGACATGACAAAGTTATAGGGAGTTTAAGAAAGATAAGAATAAATGCATTTTAAATGTTTGATTTGATTTGGTTACCTCTGCCTTGATAGCTACACTACTCAAACCGAACACCGTATCTGATGCCCTTCCCATTACCAAGTTAAACTAGATTCTGCAGGGAAGAGGTGATGGTAGCATCATACCAACTAGTCTCCGGTCCTTCCTCATGTCACTTCATGATTCATGTGGCCTTGTGAAACATAATCTTCCATCGGACAAGCAGTCATAACTAATGATGCAAGTAATATAAGTGACCGTAGTCTCTTACAAAACCTTGGGTGTACTACAAAGCCAATCTACACCCTGGATTATATGAATAATCCCTCACCTATCAAGCCCTTCCACAACAGAATCATGATTTACCCTTTGGCTAGAGCCATCAATGCATGGTGAAACACAGCCTTAAAAGTCACAGGCCTAATATCATGAGCCAGTTAAGAGGGTCAATCAGCTTCAGACATAAACTTTGCAAACCTGCTCCTGGGCTATGTGACTTCAGATTGGCTGCATTCTTCCTGTAGTACAGCCATGGGACCTCGATAATGACTCAGCCCTCCTATAGCAGCACCATAAAACTCCAACCTCTACACGAGCGGGAGCAACTTGCCTCTGAGCTGCAATTTTCTGTACGTGTCAATACACCAGTAGCACTGTTGAGTTACATACAAAAGAATTTTAGTGGATGGCAATGCTTTTTTTCACACACAAGCATGAATAAATGTTTAAGCTACTGAAATATCTGCTTCAAAGCCTACTCTATCAAAAATACATATTGCAAGACATAAAACTGCTATAAAAGTGTACAGAAGTTTTCAAAGGAGATTGAAATTTCCAAAAAGAAGTTTTATACTCCGCAAATCTCATACAATTCCATTTTGACTTTTGTGCATATTTTTTTTGATTGCCAAGGAAATCTGAAAGATAAGTAAAGAAGCAATGCTAAGAATATTATGGACAAAGCAGGAAACACTCCAAAACATTTTCAGAAATTCACCAAAAGTAAATGGTCAGCTAAAGAGCAACTGCTCATGGTAAGGGGTTTAGATTCAAATGACAAGTTCGTAAGTATTTTTACTGCAGAAAACACCATAGCCCCTAAACCAAGATACTTGAATGATGAAATGGTCTTGGAAAGCATTCAAACTGCTAGAGAAGGAATAAGCAGTTTCATGGTGCTGGTGAAGTTTCACCATATATGCTGAGAGAGTATGCAGATACACTCGAGAGGCTCCTTGAAATATTGTTCATTATGTCATGGGAGAGCACAGTACCGAGGAAATGGATATTAACGTCATCCTGACCTTTAAGAAAAGATATTAGGATATTTGCACTGACAAATGTGTCCATAAAACAGTGAAAAAGATGGAATGTAGAAATACCACTTCTTGTAGAGAAAAAATTACCCAATGATAGGAAAGGAAAGGTCACTTCATCACATCTGTTAAAGTAGTTATATAGTAGGCTCTGGTTAAGGTTAGATGAACTGTATGTGCTTAGATTGAGGTAAGTGCATGACACTGTGCTACATAGAAGTCTGGTAAAGGAGACTGATTTTCATGCAGGAATAAGGTGAAGATTCCTTTGATGGACAGATAGTTAACTTAGTAAAATGGATCAAAGAAAGGATTGAGGTACCACTGGATTGTTGCAGGGTTTAGGCTTCAGACCACTACTATCTTTGATCTGAGTAAAAGACTTACCAGAAGAACTTTTGACAATTATCAAAATTATATCAAATTACAAGGAAAGGAAAACAGCAAACTATACACAATGTAAATTAGGACAAAACTAAGTCATGCTTCTCAAGTTTAGTCACAACACTTATATTAGCACAAAGAATTAATAAGAAATTAAAAGGAGAATGAGGAATATGGCACTGATATTAGGAAAGCATAGTTACAGTGAGAGGTTAGGAGGCCATTAAATCTCCCACTATTGAAGAGAAGATTAAGGGATGATGTGATCACAACCTTTTATATTTCTTGAATAGTGTATTGATGATACTTCAGAGATACAAAGATGGAGCAACCAAAGGACAAGAAACTAAAGAAGAAATGTATTTAAAAAGAAGTTAAAAGTATCTTCATTGTATGAAAGAAGTAAGGAAAAAAGTTAGGAAGTGAAAGTTAATGATGATAGCAAACAAAAATAATGAAAAGAGGAAAAAACTAGATTATGGCATAAGGGGTTCTACAAGTGTAACCCTCCCTCCTCGTATTGTTTAAGAATAGGTAATGTCATGACTCATGAAAAATATTATTTCACCCGCTATATAAAACTTTGTACAACATTTGTTAGCATGTGCATCGTCAAGATTTGCGAAGCGTGTCTTATATGCAGAAAAAAACCGAATGGATGATTAAGCAGTAATCACGATGTACATGATCGTAATCTTTGCTTTAAAACAGGAATGAATTGTTGAATGTAAAAGGAAAGGCATTTGACTATTTTTCATATAAATGTTCTATATATAAAAGTCCTGTCCTTTTTTGATTAAGTTCTAGCTCTGCGTATCGACTGAGAATATATATATATATATTTTTTTTTTTTTTTTTTTTTTTTTTTTATACTTTGTCGCTGTCTCCCGCGTTTGCGAGGTAGCGCAAGGAAACAGACGAAAGAAATGGCCCAACCCCCCCCCATACACATGTACATACGTCCACACACGCAAATATACATACCTACACAGCTTTCCATGGTTTACCCCAGACGCTTCACATGCCTTGATTCAATCCACTGACAGCACGTCAACCCCTGTATACCACATCGCTCCAATTCACTCTATTCCTTGCCCTCCTTTCACCCTCCTGCATGTTCAGGCCCCGATCACACAAAATCTTTTTCACTCCATCTTTCCACCTCCAATTTGGTCTCCCTCTTCTCCTCGTTCCCTCCACCTCCGACACATATATCCTCTTGGTCAATCTTTCCTCACTCATTCTCTCCATGTGCCCAAACCATTTCAAAACACCCTCTTCTGCTCTCTCAACCACGCTCTTTTTATTTCCACACATCTCTCTTACCCTTACGTTACTCACTCGCTCAAACCACCTCACACCACACATTGTCCTCAAACATCTCATTTCCAGCACATCCATCCTCCTGCGCACATCTCTATCCATAGCCCACGCCTCGCAACCATACAACATTGTTGGAACCACTATTCCTTCAAACATACCCATTTTTGCTTTCCGAGATAATGTTCTCGACTTCCACACATTTTTCAAGGCTCCCAAAATTTTCGCCCCCTCCCCCACCCTATGATCCACTTCCGCTTCCATGGTTCCATCCGCTGACAGATCCACTCCTAGATATCTAAAACACTTCACTTCCTCCAGTTTTTCTCCATTCAAACTCACCTCCCAATTGACTTGACCCTCACCCCTACTGTACCTAATAACCTTGCTCTTATTCACATTTACTCTTAACTTTCTTCTTCCACACACTTTACCAAACTCAGTCACCAGCTTCTGCAGTTTCTCACATGAATCAGCCACCAGCGCTGTATCATCAGCGAACAACAACTGACTCACTTCCCAAGCTCTCTCATCCCCAACAGACTTCATACTTGCCCCTCTTTCCAGGACTCTTGCATTTACCTCCCTAACAACCCCATCCATAAACAAATTAAACAACCATGGAGACATCACACACCCCTGCCGCAAACCTACATTCACTGAGAACCAATCACTTTCCTCTCTTCCTACACGTACACATGCCTTACATCCTCGATAAAAACTTTTCACTGCTTCTAACAACTTGCCTCCCACACCATATATTCTTAATACCTTCCACAGAGCATCTCTATCAACTCTATCATATGCCTTCTCCAGATCCATAAATGCTACATACAAATCCATTTGCTTTTCTAAGTATTTCTCACATACTTAGAAAAGCAAATATATATATATATATATATATATATATATATATAAAGTTAAGAGTAAATGTGAATAAGAGCAAGGTTATTAGGTACAGTAGGGGTGAGGGTCAAGTCAATTGGGAGGTGAGTTTGAATGGAGAAAAACTGGAGGAAGTGAAGTGTTTTAGATATCTGGGAGTGGATCTGTCAGCGGATGGAACCATGGAAGCGGAAGTGGATCATAGGGTGGGGGAGGGGGCGAAAATTTTGGGAGCCTTGAAAAATGTGTGGAAGTCGAGAACATTATCTCGGAAAGCAAAAATGGGTATGTTTGAAGGAATAGTGGTTCCAACAATGTTGTATGGTTGCGAGGCGTGGGCTATGGATAGAGATGTGCGCAGGAGGATGGATGTGCTGGAAATGAGATGTTTGAGGACAATGTGTGGTGTGAGGTGGTTTGATCGAGTGAGTAACGTAAGGGTAAGAGAGATGTGTGGAAATAAAAAGAGCGTGGTTGAGAGAGCAGAAGAGGGTGTTTTGAAATGGTTTGGGCACATGGAGAGAATGAGTGAGGAAAGATTGACCAAGAGGGTATATGTGTCGGAGGTGGAGGGAACGAGGAGAAGAGGGAGACCAAATTGGAGGTGGAAAGATGGAGTGAAAAAGATTTTGTGTGATCGGGGCCTGAACATGCAGGAGGGTGAAAGGAGGGCAAGGAATAGAGTGAATTGGAGCGATGTGGTATACAGGGGTTGACGTGCTGTCAGTGGATTGAATCAAGGCATGTGAAGCGTCTGGGGTAAACCATGGAAAGCTGTGTAGGTATGTATATTTGCGTGTGTGGACGTATGTACATGTGTATGGGGGAGGGGGGGGGGGCGGGCCATTTCTTTCGTCTGTTTCTTTGCGCTACCTCGCAAACGCGGGAGACAGCGACAAAGTATAAAAAAAAAAAAAAAAAAAAAAAATATATATATATATATATATATATATATATATATATATATATATATATCTATATATATATATATATATATATATATATATATATATATATATATATATATATATATATATATATATAATATAAAGTTGGCCTTGGCACGTGTCACCATGGCAACCATAACTTGTTGGCTGTAAACAAACACAAGTGTCAAACATGTTGTGGGAGGATAGAGATGTTCGCTTTGATATTTCTCCCCAGTAAGTTAATGAGCGTTAATTAGTAAATGTTATATGGAATATGAATGTATGAAAACATGTTTGTTGGCTGGAAATAGGAGTACCAAATTATTGATGCTCCTGGAAAGTATAATATGACTAACTAGACTGAAAATGGTTGCTTTTTTCTTGTCCCTCTTTCTCTATCAGTAAATTAAATGAATTGAGGATTTTTTCAGGTTACTCTCTGTCGAAACTGACTTTTGGAGACAGATTACATAGGTTTTGAGTACTTTAGATAGTTCGTCATTGCAGAAATCCCTGCTGAGAATGCATTAGAGCAATACAGTTTATCGAACATGTAAATTAAGTGATTAGTAGTATAACTTGGGAAAATTGGGTTTATTGAAGCAAAATCTATCAACTCCATTAACTCAAGATGTCATAATATTCAGTAATCTACTCGAAATATATGAGTCACGCTCAACAAGATAGACTCTGAACTTGGCGCTGAGATGTAAATAAACAGACGACATAACATGATCCCCGGCAGAAGACCAATATAATATTAGGAGGATTGAGCAGTGCTTACAAGCGGTGTGTGTGGTGTGTGGTTGGCGGGACGTGGGTGTGTGAGAATAGGTAATACGGGATCGAGTAATAGTGATGGATGATATGAGCATAATAGTGAGTAATGTAGAAGTTATGGGTATATTTGAGGGGCGAGGGATGACCCATTTTGAATTAGAGTGATGAACAGATTATGGATTTGTGTGCTCAAAAAAGGACTTGTGAGTATTGGGAATATCTGGTTTAAAAACTGACGTTTATATGTGGGTGAGTGTGGGAGATATGAAGAATACATAACTGAATTATATTATAGACAGGCATGCTAAAGAGAGACTTTTGGATGTGAATATCCCGAGAGCTGTCACTAGTGGGTGTTGGTCATGTTTTGGTGTAGGGGAGGGTGAAAGTTTGTTGAGACTTTAGGAAAAAAAAGGGGGAATGTTATGGTTGGTAAGAGGATGGTGAAATTGAGTGAGGTGGAAAAGAAGCTTGTGGGAAGAGATACCAGGAGAGATTAGGTGAAGGTTTGCTGGTGAGAGTAAATTAAACTAGTGAAATGGGTGAGGAATGGGGGGTTTTTAGAGAATGAGTGCTTCCCTTATTGAGAAGAGTGTAGCTTGTACACGGTGTGATGTAGACTTGTGAAAAAGAGTAGTGAGTGGTGGGATGAAGTTGATTTGTTAATGAAAGAGAAAAGAGAGATGTAAGGGTGTTATTTGCAAGGAAGATTGAAAGTAAAAGAGAAATATTTAAGAGGAAGTGGCTGGAGGTCAAGAGGAAGGTGTTGCTCAAAAAGAGGGTAGATTAGAATCAGTGTTAGAGATTATCAGCACTGATTTCAGGAAAAAAAGATGTTTTGAAAGGAGCTAAAGAGTGAGAGAACAAGAGAGCAAAGTGTATGGGGAAATGAGTGAGCATTTTGAAGGACTTTTGAATGTGTTAGATGATAGGATAGCAGACGTGAGATGTTTGGGACATAGAAGTGTGTGAAGCAAGAGTTATTTCAAGTGATTTTGTGAAAATTAAGGTAATGGTATCGTCGTATGGTATGTCATCTTTAGGTAACAGCAGAGTTCATAACCTTTTGAGGACTACATTGAAACTCTATGGTACAAACTAATCTAGATTATGGTAGATTATGGCAAAATTTATATTCCTGTAAAGGCATTGGTACTCATGATGCAGAACATCAACCTTAGATAACGTGATAATTCAAAACCATTTGGGCACAGTGTTGAAACCCTTGAGAACTACTGTATAACCCATAGGTGTGGTGGTGTGGCTTTTGACTTTACCCTTAAGGGTTAGGTTAAGGGTCATGTTATCATACCCAAGAGATGCAGTGTCCTGCTCAGTAACCCTACCATTTTATTGATTGATCATACCATATTGCTGAAGAGGATATGTTCCCATTTTTATTTGTAGGTTTCATTATAAATCATTTAAAACCTAACTGATGTATTTCAACTTTAGACAGATGAAAATGAGGTCTGGGGAGCGTGTTATTGACAGACTAGAGTCAATAGAAGATACCAAAGGGAACTCAGGAGACCGTGGTCGGCTGATCATCACTAATCTGAGGTTGCTGTGGCACTCCCTCAACATGCCTCGGGTATCACTGTGTGAGTTCCTCAAGAATTTTTCCAGATGAATAAAATTATTTTCACTCTTATGCTTATAAGACATGTAATAACTATTGATTCTTTCTGAAGGTGATGAAAATATGGTACAACAATGAATGACTGCCTCAGTTCTCTAGTAAAATTCTCTCCTAAGTGGATGTGCCATTGCTTTTTCAAGAAATGTACTACTGCCTCTAATCTAGTTACTGGGCATCTGGTAGACTTGCTATCCATACAGTCTGTCATAGAAATGTAAGATGATTTGATCAGAGAAAAATAGGTTGATACCATGCACCTTGCCAGTAATTAGATTATCATTAGAACACAGGCAGTGGTATACATAATGACCTTCCACTTTCTGTTCACAGTGACAGTTTCCTGCTGTAAAGTTTTTTTTGTTTCCTTTTTTTTCTATTTCCAACCTTTATCCCATTTTACTCTATATCCAGTGGGGTACAATATTTTGGAGTTTTGTGAGACTGAAAGGTTTGGCTGGGTTTACTAGATATGAGTTTGAGCTCACAACATCGGTTATGTTCCTTGAGATGAGATAGTGGTGACCAGCTTTCTGAGCAAAATAATCCTGTCCTCTGGAGTGGATGATGATGTTATCTTCAGATTATGATCAAGATTTTTCATTTATCAGTGACCTTACTGAATGAAATCACTTTTTAAGAGTTCAGTGCTTGTTTTATAGATGCAGAATAAGATGAGAAGATTGGGTATTCCAAAATTATACAGTGTGACACCAAGAGTTAGGACTTAACATTATTTCTGAAACACATGTTTTCTCATGTAATAATTGTTAATGATTTGTTCGTAAATAATTACATAGATGTACTTTTACAGCTGTTGGTTTCAACTGCATCATAAACATTACAACAAAAACAGTAAATTCAGTAAGTAGATTTTTGTTACTCTCATTGCTAGATACTTATATGTATTTTAAAAGTTATGAATAACATGTTTCAAGCTGAAAACTGTGGAAAGGATTGAAATAACATTATGGTCTTGCGATCTTCTTCAGAGACTTTAAAATGTGTATTCTTTGGATATTGTGAATAACCCACTTAGCATTCAGACATAATAAATTTTCCAATTTTCAGTAGTTTTATATATGCTTTCTCCATTTGTTTTATGATATGGCTTTTAAGGAATTTTTTTATATGTATTAGTTTTTTCTTACACTGTTCTGCCTTTCACTTAGTCCTCCCTCCTATTTCTACAGATATCTTAGAAATACACTCTTAATCACTCTCATTGAATCCTTTTGATTACTGTTCCTTCTTTTATCCTCATATGACAGTCTCTTCAGGATTCTAACTTCACACTCAGCTCTGTATTTTTTGTTCTTTCAGAAGTGTTACAGACCATTGTGCTATATGTAACAAACATTTCTTTAGTATGCATTAAAGTGATCGTAGCAGCACTTTCTATTCATCTTAATGAAGTCATTGTCGTTTCATTAACTGAGAATTTTTCTTTTCATCATCCATTGGTTATAAATTTCAATATTTGCTTACTATATTTCCAGATTCTAAGCATATTTGGTATGCAGTTCTGTCAATAAGATTTTGGATGAGTTAGATAACCAGCAGTTTCCAACAGTATTTCTCAAATTAAAAGGAGGGATTAGTCACTTTGAGGCCTCATTTAAAAAAAAAAAAAAGATTACCATCAAGTAGTTATGTATACATTTATATATTGCCAGCATTCACAGTATCTTTACTTAGACTTTGCCAGCCTTCCACCACTCCTTCACTGAAAGAGTATCTCTTTACCTACTTTCTGACAAGCTCCTTGTAGTGGTCTCTGGTTATGTTGTCACTACAGTTTATGAAGAACTTTCATGTCATTGTCATCCGAGGGATTTACAAATTTTAAGACTATAATAATGTCATTCCTCTCTTCTCTCCTCCATAATGAGCAAATCTTTAGCCTCTCATTGTAGCTCCTCAGCTGGCTTAATTTAGGTACCATTTTAGTTGCCCTCTCTGTATTCTCTCAGGTAAATCTGTGTTTCTTTGCCTACTAGTGGCTTTACTAGCAAAATATAAATAGGTGAGATGGCTGTTGCAAGAAGTGGGTCTAGAACTGTGAGAGATGATACTTATTGAAGTGGGATGGGATTAGACAAAAAGACTTAATGTGAAGGGTGGATACAAAGTGAGTGATTTTGTATGTCATGGGGTTGTCTTTAACTAACGCATTTGCAGATTGTTCAATTTTTTTCCTTTATTGGATGAGGCTGTGCAGGAACTAATCAGCTTTATATCAGGAAATACATGTATAGATTAAGTTTAAGCACAGTATCAAAGGTAAAGAACATATATGATTGTTTGTACCTTTTCTATCTTTTCCCACCTTCGTGGAAACCAGACATACAAAACCTCTGTAATACACTGCAGACTCTACTATGTTCTACACATTCCTTTTTTTTCTCAAACTTTTATTTCATTGATACTATCTCATGATTTTTTACCTCTCACTGATTTCTTTTACTTTAGATCAGACTTCCTTTATCAATTCTGGTATGTTTCAGTCAGTTGTCAATTTGGGTATGGTTTAGAGACAGTCACAGAGTAGGAAGGATATTACTTTTTAGTATATTTGGTATTGTCTTGATGAGGCTCATAACTAACTTACTGACATGCTTGGAAAATTGCTCACCCATTTAGTGGGAAGTGGAGTAATAGATTATTATTTTCAGAAATACATCACCAGTCATTTGCCATAATCACTGATGTTTGAATTATTGTCCAGTTCCTCTTTATTTCATAATTCATCAAATGATTCCAGAAACTCAGAGGATTAACTGAGGCTCTGTATATCCTTACTAAAGCAAACAATACTAGATTTGAGTTCATCTTCACAAACCTTGTCCCGGGTACCCCAAGACTCTTCACATCAGTAATTGGAGTGTATAAGTGAGTTTATTAAGAAACAAATTAGCATTTTCTGAAGAAGATTTATGAGATATTATTGATATGACTATTGAATTAAAATTTCTGAATTGATATGTGATATAGATCTATAAGCTTCTTTTAATGATACTTTATGTAATGATAATTCATCAGGGCTTACAACTCCTCTAAGATGTATCGTGAGCTTAAGCTGCGTGGTGCATTTATCCAGAACAAACAGCTTAGAATCTTACCTCAAGAACAAATATTTTCACGTGTGAATGGTGTATGGAACCTTTCTAGTGATCAGGTAAGATTATTTCTTAAGAAAGAAGAGGTAAAGTGAATCTTCTTAAGATTTGACCGTAGTTTTTCCTTAATCTTGCCCATAGGTGAGATGTGTATAGCATTTAGTAAAGGGTTAAAGTTGAAGAAAAATTTGCATGGTGTTTTCAAATCATCTGATGTGAATCATCAGAAATTTGTCACCAAGAAAGTAGATATCCACGTTAACTTAAGAAAGACCGTATTCTAAATATTCTTTCCCATTATAGTAAAGAAATAGTTTATATTTGAGATACTTTTTCCATCATGAGAAAGGTTTGTTAAAACAAAAAGTAGTTTGAACACAGTCATCAAGAATTAATGCATCCTTATATTCAGTTTAATTAAATAGGGGGTCATCATATGGTGATTTGCATAGCAGGCACTGGAGGTCACCACAAGAACACTAGTTTCTATAGTCTTATTTTGATCATCCCATAACTATTTTGACATAGGTATGGCTGTTAATTGTCTTTTGGTTGGTCACTACGGGTGCTTATTACAGACACTACTTTACTCTAGAAGTAATTCTGATGTGTAAAAAGATGTGTAAATGAATATGGGTGTATGTAGATATACTTAAGTAAATATATATTTTCTATTATACTTTGTAATTGTCTCCTGCGTTAGCGAGATAGCGCAAGGAAACTGATGAAAGAATGACCCAACCCACCCACATACACATGTATATACATACACGTCCACACATGCACATATACATTCCTATACATTTCAACTTATACATATATATATATATATATACATACACAGACATATACATATATACACATGTAAATAATTCATACTCGCTGCCTTTATTAATTCCCGTCGCCACCCCACCACACATGAAATGACAACCCCTTTCCCTGCACGCGCTTGAGATAGCGCAAGGAAAAGACAACAAAGGCCACATTCATTCACACTCAGTCTCTATCTGTCATGTATAATGCACCAAAACCACAGCTCCCTTTCCACATCCAGGCCCCACAAAACTCTCCATGGTTCACCCCAGACGTTTCACATGCCCTGGTTCAATCCATTGACAGCATGTCGACCCCGGTATACCACGTCGTTCCAATTCACTCTATTCCTTGCATGCTTTTCACCCTCCTGCATGTTCAGGCCCCAATCGCTCAAAATCTTTTTCACTCCATCCTTCCACCTCCAATTTGGTCTCCCATTTCTCCTTGTTCCCTCCACCTCTGACACATAAATCCCCTTTGTCAATCTTTCCTCACTCATTCTTTCCATGTGACCAAACCATTTCAATACACCCTCTTCTGCTCTCTCAACCACACTTTATTACCACACATCTCTCTCACCCTTTCATTACATACTTGATCAAACCACCTTACACCACATATTGTCCTCAAACATCTCATTTCCACCACATCCACCTTCCGCACAACCCTATCCATAACCCATGCCTCGCAACCGTATAACATTGTTGGAATCACTATTCCTTCAAACATACCCATTTTTGCTTTCTGAGAAAATGTTCTCACCTTCCACACATCCCAGAACTTTCGCCCCCTCTCCCACCCTGTGACTCACTTCCGCTTCCATGGTTCCATCCGCTGCCAAATCCACTTCCAGATATCCAAAACATTTCACTTCCTCCAGTTTTTCTCCATTCAGACTTACCTCCCAATTGACTTGTCCCTCAACCCTACTGTACATAATAACCTTGCTCTTATTCACATTTACTCTTGGCTTTCTCCTTTCACGCACTTTACCAAACTCAGTCACCAGCTTCTGCAGTTTCTTACCCAAATCAACCACCAGTGCTGTATCATCAGCGAACAACAACTGACTCACTTCCCAAGTCCTCTCATCCACAATAGACTGCATACTTGCCCCTCTCTCCAAAACTCTAGCATTCACCTCCCTAACAACCCCATCCATAAACAAATTAAACAACCATGAAGACATCACACACCCCTGCCGCAAACCGACGTTCACTGGGAACCAATCACTTTCCTCTCTTCCTACACGTACACATGCTTTACATCCTCGATAAAAACTTTTCACTGCATCTAACAACTTGCCTCCCACACCATATACTCTTAATACCTTCCATAGAGCATCTCTACCAACTCTATCATATGCCTTCTCCAGATCCATAAATGCTACATACAAATCCATTTGCTTTTCTAAGTATTTCTCACATACATTCTTCAAAGCAAACACCTGATCCACACATCCTCTACCACTTCTGAAACCACACTGCTCTTCCCCAATTTGATGCTCTGTACATGCCTTCACCCTCTCAGTCAGTACCTTCCCATATAATTTTCCAGGAATACTCAACAAACTTATACCTCTGTAATTTGAACACTTACCTTTATCTCCTTTGCCTTTGTACAGTGGCACTATGCATGCATTCCGCCAATCTTCAGGCATTTCACCATGAGACATACATACATTGAATATCCTCACCAAACAGTCAACAACACAGTCACCCCCTTTTTTGATAAATTCCACTGCAGTACCATCCAAACCTGCCGCCTTGCCGGCTTCCATCTTCTGCAAAGCTTTCACTACCTCTTTTCTGTTTGCCAAATAATTCTCCCTAACCCTTTCACTTTGCACACCACCTCAACCAAAATACCCTATATCTGCCACTCTATCATCCAACACATTCATCAAACCTTCAAAGTCCTCACTCCATCTCGTCACATCTCCACTACTTGTTATCACCTCCCCATTAGCCCCCTTCATTGATGTTCCCATTTCTCTTGTCTTACGCACTTTATTTACCTCCTTCCAAAACATCTTTTTATTCTCCCTAAAATTTAATGATACTCTCTCACCCCAACTCTCATTTGCCTTCTTTTTCACCTCTTGCACCTTTCTCTTGACCTCCTGTCTCTTTCTTTTATACATCTCCCAATCATTTGCATTATTTCCCTGCAAAAATCGTCCAAATGCCTCTCTTCTCTTTCACTAATAATCTTACTTCTTCATCCCATCACTCACTCCCCTTTCTAATCTGTCCACCTCCCATGCTTCTCATGCCACAAGCATCTTTTGTGCAAGCCATCACTGCTTCCCTAGATACATACCATTCCTCCTCCACTCCCCTTACATCCTTTGCTCTCACCTTTTTCCATTCCACACTCAGTGTCTCCTGGTACTTCCTCACACAAGTCTCCTTCCCAAGCTCACTTACTCTCACCACTCTCCTCACCCCAACATTCTCTCTTAGGTAAATATGGGTAAATGATAACCATAAATAGTGGTAAGTGTCCTTTAGTGAATGAGGGACACAAAGTTTACCCCTTAACTTCCTTCCCCAACCTCTGCTGGGGCAAGTACACATTATCTTTAGGGCTAACTCAGAACCATGTAAGTTATGTTGGCTAACTTATTTGTATATGTCCTCTATATTTGCATGTATTTCTCATAAATAGGGAGATGAGTCATTACCAAATTTGCATCAGAGACTCTTCCCTCTGCTCTTCCTCCCCATCTTACTTGCTCCCTCCACTACCCATAAATGGTGGCATTACATGTCAACTTTAGTACTGTTTTGTAGCTATAAGTTATGTTTGTTTCTTTTTTAAATATTACTTACATCTACATGGATTTCTTATATTTCTATAAAACAGAAGAGAAATTCTGAAGACCTGCTTTGTTTTGTACAATATTGCAAGCAATTTTATGGTCACCAAGCACTTAATGGTTAAAGGATCAGGTTTTAGTTAATGAGTGTCTAGATGCAGGATTGTGTTGCAGATTATAGGCCTAATGACCAGGTGTTGCTTCTTTCCCCTTTAAGTCAGACCTTATAAAAACAGCCATAATAAAAATGATCACAAAGTAACAGTTTTGTATCTGGAAAGTACACCCAGAGTGACCCTTTCAATGAAGGCAGATGGTGAGTGAGTCACAGGATATCACGGGGTTTAATGTCCATGATCACTGGCTGAATACTTTTGAGGATCAAGAGAATTTTTCTAACTTGCAAAGATCATGTTTACACGACTTGAAATATGTCCATTCTCACTTCCTTTTTTTTTCCTTGGGTTGGCCAGCTCTTTCTTTCTCTCATACACTACTGAAGATTTAGTGTGTGGCTCTCGTCTCACTGATATCAGATGGTGTACCAAGAGAGCTTAGTGGAATGTTTGAAATGCACAAGTCATCACTTGTTTATGAACAGAATTATCATCCCTTTAGCGTTATGTTATATACATCCACTGACTGTCAGTGTTGATGCTCCATACCCATTGTGCACTAGTACTTTTTGCTGTTATCTTAATGACTTTTAAAGGAAAAAATCTCATTTCCCAAAGCTTTGTTAAAGAGTGACTTTTTCCCCACAGGGCAACTTAGGGACGTTTATCATCACTAATGTGAGGCTTGTGTGGTTTGCAAATATGAATGAGCTCTTCAACATTTCACTTCCATATCTTCAAATAGCATCAGTAAGTGACAATATACAGGGTTCCATGACTTACAAATGGGTTATGTTCCAGACCTTTTTCAGAAGTTAGAAAATATAAAGAAATGAATAGAGTAAATACCTATACCTGACTGTAATAATGTATTGGATATTGCATTCCTAAGTAAATATAATTAATAGAACATCATATTAAGCAACATCTAAAAAATATACACATTCAGATATGTAGTTCTGTAGTTTGTAACTATAAGTAATTGATTTTGTATGTCAGACCAGGAATTGAATATTGATTTTTAGAGTTCATTAATAAATATGAATATTCGTAGGTAGTGCGTTTGTAAGTCAGGTACCCCTTGTTTATTGATACCTTAGAGAATAACTGGGAATGACCCCTGACTTCTTTCCAACAAAAGAGCTCGCTGAAGATTTTTATGTATATTTATATTTCATATTACTTGCAGCACACTCTTTGTTTTCTTCTTAACTCGTTATTTTCATTATAATGCTTCATGTGTCAGTAAGTTCTTTACAAACTATTTTTTACATTTTGCTCTTGGCTGTGTTCATCTGACAATGATGCATTACTGTCTTAGACATACATGTGCAGTCTTAGCACCTGACTGGTAATCTCTTTCCATTATGTTGTTCTCACCCACAACACTTAGATGTATTGTAATAGTTACAGGGTAGCATGCAGAGTGAGAGAATCCTGGCATATGGTATGGCAAACAGAGAGGATATAGTGAAGGCTTTGCATAAGATTGACAATTGTCCTAATTTTAAAGGATGCCTAGAGGCACATCTCCATGAATTCCAGAATAAGGAAGCTTTTGGCAGTTCAGGGCAATGCCCTCAGGTTTTTGGGTAGCCCCACAGAGCACTAGACATGCTCCATTGGGATTACACTGCAGCAGATCACCAATGTCTGCAGTTTCATGTTATTTTGATATAGTATTGCTGGTCCCATCTACACACTAGTACACACACATACACACCTTCTTTAGGCTGAAAAAGTTTCTTGGTATTAAAACTTAATTACTTTTTTAACCATTTTGTCAGAAACAGTAAGAGATGAGGTTTCCATATTATTAGACTAAGGTTGGCTTCAGCTACTTAGATACTACAACAAAACAGTCAGTGAAATAGATTAAGAATCAGATATGCTGCACTTCCTTTGATTGGTGAACAATATTGTAAATGAAGAGCATGGGTACCACATATAGTAACCTGGGAAGGCTTGTAAGGGAATGCCATGTTAAGAGTGTGAAACAAGATCATGCATGTATATTTTAGGTGTAACTTTAAGTTGGATCTGCCTTTCCTCTTCTGACTTTCTTTGTATTCTTCCATAGGTAAAAGTTCGTGAATCTAAGTTTGGAATGGCATTGGTTGTAGAGAGCTCAGAAGCAAGTGGAGGATATGTGCTGGGATTTAGGATTGATCCAGTGGAGAAGCTTCATGAAGTTCATAAAGAGATCTCTGCACTATATAGTGTTTATTCCCAGTGCCCTGTGTTTGGTGTGGAATTTATTTTGCAAGATAAGGTATGGGCTCAAGTTTTGATTAAGTTTATATATTGACAGTTCTCTCTATATTCATAATTGTACTGTGAATTATTCGTAGTAAACAGATAGATTAATGGGATAATAAATATATTCATAATGCATCATTCATTGGAGAGAAAATAGTTATTGTAGTTAGAGAGATGGTAACTTCTCAAAACTTCTTTGGAAATTGAAAAATATTTGGAAGACAGGCTATGATATAAGAAGTATTTTTTCAGGATTCACTTGGCATGGATGCTATCAATATGAACTCAATACCTCGAGCCTTTTTACTGGTCAATGCAGACCAGGTAGGCAAACATTGTCACTCTGTAGCATAAACAAGCTTGCTAGTATCATCATTGTTCATGCAATATCGTCTTAAAGTTGTTACTTGGAGGTTCTGAATTTAGTTATTCTCTTATGCTTCATGAATTAAACTGCTTATTATATTTTTATGAGCTACGGTTTGTGTAACAATTTAATATTGAATATATTATTGGAGAAGAGTGTAACTTACGTAATCATTTTAAAAATCTAGAACTGTTGTCTTGAAGAATTAGTGAATAACCTAAATATGCTCTTCCTCATTCTGCACAAGCACACATATTTAGGTGAGAGTACCATGTGGCTGCTTGAGATTCCATTACCTTTAGAGGTAATGAATTCATCTGAATATTTACTCATAGTGTATATTTCTTTTCAGTAAAGTTTCTAGCTAGCATTGATGATAGGGTTATTGATATGGTCCCACTTCTACCACACATATGTACATCCATCAAATAAACTATCTTTATGGATGGGTCTTGTGAATTTCAAAATGAAACAATTCTTGTTGTGCCAGTAGAGTTGGTGAGCATGAATGTGAGATACATTTCTTAATTATTGTTGTAGGTGCTTTGTGTAGTAATTAGTCTCGAAATTGAAAATATACAAGATACATTAGAATGGTTTGAAAACAGCATACTTTATGATGTGTACTTTTATGCTCAATGAGAAATATACATAAGGAAAGTAGGACTAGCAATGTGAGGTAACACCCTAAAGCATTTGTTAAAATTCTTTATCAGTTGTGTTGTATTGTCTAAGACAAAAACTGAGAGATAGTTTTTATGCTGGATGTACATCACCTATCATGCACCCATATTTCCTTACTTCTAATAGCCATCTCAGTATCTGTTCCTGTGCCTGTTCTTATTCATCTAGCTGAAATAGATATCTGGTTAGTTCTTATGCTTATTTCACCTCACAACTATATTTTTCAAGCACGTATGGCTACTCCTTTCAGAAATTTTTACAATCCAAAACTTGATGTCTCATGCCCCACAGGCATGATAAGACATTCATGAGGGAATATAGGGTCAAGATCCCATCCTACTCTCTTAAATTGGTGAGGAAGCACTGCTTCGCGCACCCTTTTCAGTCAGCTCTCGAATCACTGTAGCCCTTGCTTGACTATTGGCATTCACTCTCAACCAATCAGCAACAGCCCCAGGCTGATGACATCTTTCCACCAGCTCCCAGCAAAACCAGAGCTCTCACAATTCTTTAGGACTAAGTTGCTTATGCACGTTAATTGGCTGCTGTTGTCAGCTGGCTTGCTAAAGGATCAGTATCCTTTTTTCTTTGTTCCATGATTGTTTTGATATGCTGGTGATTGTATAAGTCCATGACACGGGAAACAGTGATTATGTATAATGATAATAGGGATAGGGGAGAAAAAATACTTCCCACGTATTCCCTGCGTGTTGTAGAAGGCGACTAAAAGGGGAGGGAGCGGGTGGCTGGAAATCCTCCCCTCTCATTTTTTTTTTTTTTTATTTTACAAAAGAAGGAACAGAGAAGGGAGCCAGGTGAAGATATTCCCTCAAAGGCCCAATCCTCTGTTCTTAACGCTACCTCGCTAATATGGGAAATGGCAAATAGTATGAAAGAAATATATATATATATATTTATATACATATATTTTTTTTTTTTTTTTTTTTTTGCTTTGTCGCTGTCTCCCGCGTTGGCGAGGTAGCGCAAGGAAACAGATGAAAGAAATGGCCCAACCCACCCCCATACACATGTATATACATACGTCCACACACGCAAATATACATACCTACACAGCTTTCCATGGTTTACCCCAGACGCTTCACATGCCTTGATTCAATCCACTGACAGCACGTCAACCCCGGTATACCACATCGCTCCAATTCACTCTATTCCTTGCCCTCCTTTCACCCTCCTGCATGTTCAGGCCCTGATCACACAAAATCTTTTTCACTCCATCTTTCCACCTCCAATTTGGTCTCCCTCTTCTCCTCGTTCCCTCCACCTCCGACACATATATCCTCTTGGTCAATCTTTCCTCAGTGATTCTCTCCATGTGACCAAACCATTTCAAAACACCCTCTTCTGCTCTCTCAACCACGCTCTTTTTATTTCCACACATCTCTCTTACCCTTACGTTACTTACTCGATCAAACCACCTCACACCACACATTGTCCTCAAACATCTCATTTCCAGCACATCCATCCTCCTGCGCACAACTCTATCCATAGTCCACGCCTCGCAACCATACAACATTGTTGGAACCACTATTCCTTCAAACATACCCATTTTTGCTTTCCGAGATAATGTTCTCGACTTCCACACATTCTTCAAGGCTCCCAGAATTCTCGCCCCCTCCCCCACCCTATGATCCACTTCCGCTTCCATGTTTCCATCCGCTGCCAGATCCACTCCCAGATATCTAAAGCACTTCACTTCCTCCAGTTTTTCTCCATTCAAACTCACCTCCCAATTGACTTGACCCTCAACCCTACTGTACCTAATAACCTTGCTCTTATTCACATTTACTCTTAACTTTCTTCTTTCACACACTTTACCAAACTCAGTCACCAGCTTCTGCAGTTTCTCACATGAATCAGCCACCAGTGCTGTATCATCAGCGAACAACAACTGACTCACTTCCCAAGCTCTCTCATCCCCAACAGACTTCATACTTGCCCCTCTTTCCAAAACTCTTGCATTCACCTCCCTAACAACCCCATCCATAAACAAATTAAACAACCATGGAGACATCACACACCCCTGCCACAAACCTACATTCACTGAGAACCAATCACTTTCCTCTCTTCCTACACGTACACATGCCTTACATCCTCGATAAAAACTTTTCACTGCTTCTAACAACTTGCCTCCCACACCATATATTCTTAATACCTTCCACAGAGCATCTCTATCAACTCTATCATATGCCTTCTCCAGATCCATAAATGCTACATACAAATCCATTTGCTTTTCTAAGTATTTCTCACATACATTCTTCAAAGCAAACACCTGATCCACACATCCTCTACCACTTCTGAAACCACACTGCTCTTCCCCAATCTGATGCTCTGTACATGCCTTCACCCTCTCAATCAATACCCTCCCATATAATTTGCCAGGAATACTCAACAAACTTATACCTCTGTAATTTCAGCACTCACTCTTATCCCCTTTGCCTTTGTACAATGGCACTATGCACGCATTCCGCCAATCCTCAGGCACCTCACCATGAGTCATACATACATTAAATAACCTTACCAACCAGTCAACAATACAGTCACCCCCTTTTTTAATAAATTCCACTGCAATACCATCCATACCAAACCTGCTGCCTTGCCGGCTTTCATCTTCCGCAAAGCTTTTACTACCTCTACTCTGTTTACCAAATCATTTTCCCTAACCCTTTCACTTTGCACACCACCTCGACCAAAACACCCTATATCTGCCACTCTATCATCAAACACATTCAACAAACCTTCAAAATACTCACTCCATCTCCTTCTCACATCACCACTACTTGTTATCACCTCCCCATTTGCGCCCTTCACTGAAGTTCCCATTTGCTCCCTTGTCTTACGCACTTTATTTACCTCCTTCCAGAACATCTTTTTATTCTCCCTAAAATTTAATGATACTCTCTCACCCCAACTCTCATTTGCCCTTTTTTTCACCTCTTGCACCTTTCTCTTGACCTCCTGTCTCTTTCTTTTATACATCTCCCACTCAATTGCATTTTTTCCCTGCAAAAATCGTCCAAATGCCTCTCTCTTCTCTTTCACTAATACTCTTACTTCTTCATCCCACCACTCACTACCCTTTCTAATCAACCCACCTCCCACTCTTCTCATGCCACAAGCATCTTTTGCGCAATCCATCACTGATTCCCTAAATACATCCCATTCCTCCCCCCTCCCCTTACTTCCATTGTTCTCACCTTTTTCCATTCTGTACTCAGTCTCTCCTGGTACTTCCTCACACAAGTCTCCTTCCCAAGCTCACTTACTCTCACCACCCTCTTCACCCCAACATTCACTCTTCTTTTCTGGAAACCCAGATTGGGGTGCCTAAATGTGTGTGGATGTAATCAAGATGTGAAAAAAGGAGAGATAGGTAGTATGTTTGAGGAAAGGAACCTGGATGTTTTGGCTCTGAGTGAAACGAAGCTCAAGGGTAAAGGGGAAGAGTGGTTTGGGAATGTCTTGGGAGTAAAGTCAGGGGTTAGTGAGAGGACAAGAGCAAGGAAAGGAGTAGCAGTACTCCTGAAACAGGAGTTGTGGAAGTATGTGATAGAATGTAAGAAAGTAAATTCTTGATTAATATGGGTAAAACTGAAAGTTGATGGAGAGAGATGGGTGATTATTGGTGCATATGCACCTGGGCATGAGAAGAAAAATCATGAGAGGCAAGTGTTTTGGGAGCAGCTGAATGAGTGTGTTAGTGGTTTTAATGCACGAGACTGGGTTATAGTGGTGGGTGATTTGAATGCAAAGGTGAGTAATGTGGCAGTTGAGGGAATAATTGGTATACATGAGGTGTTCAGTGTTGTAAATGGAAATGGTGAAGAGCTTGTAGATTTATGTGCTGAAAAAGGACTGATGATTGGGAATACCTGGTTTAAAAAGCGAGATATACATAAGTATACTTATTTAAGTAGGAGAGATGGCCAGAGAGTGTTATTGGATTACGTGTTAATTGACAGGCGCGCGAAAGAGAGACTTTTGGATGTTAATGTGCTGAGAGGTGCAACTGGAGGGATGTCTGATCATTATCTTGTGGAGGCTAAGGTGAAGATTTGTATTTATGTATATTATATATATATATATATATATATATATATATATATATATATATATATATTTTTTTTTTTTGCTTTGTCACTGTCTCCCGCGTTTGCGAGGTAGCACAAGGAAACAGACGGAAGAAATGGCCCAACCCACCCCCATACACATGTATATACATACACGTCCACACACACAAATATACATACCTACACAGCTTTCCATGGTTTACCCCAGACTCTTCACATGCCCTGATTCAATCCACTGACAGCACGTCAACCCCGGTATACCACATCGATCCAGTTCACTCAATTCCTTGTCCTCCTCTCACCCTCCTGCATGTTCAGGCCCCGATCACACAAAATCTTTTTCACTCCATCTTTCCACTTCCAATTTGGTCTCCCACTTCTCCTCGTTCCCTCCACCTCCGACACATATATCCTCTTGGTGAATCTTTCCTCACTCATTCTCTCCATGTGCCCAAACCATTTCAAAACACCCTCTTCTGCTCTCTCAACCACGCTCTTTTTATTTCCACACATCTCTCTTACCCTTACGTTACTTACTCGATCAAACCACCTCACACCACACATTTTCCTCAAACATCTCATTTCCAGCACATCCATCCTCCTGCATACAACTCTATCCATAGCCCACGCCTCGCAACCATACAACATTATTGGAACCACTATTCCTTCAAACATACCCATTTTTGCTTTCCGAGATAATGTTCTCGACTTCCAAACATTCTTCAAGGCTCCCAGGATTTTCGCCCCCTCCCCCACCCTATGATCCACTTCTGCTTCCATGGTTCCATCCGCTGCCAGATCCACTCCCAGATATCTAAAACACTTTACTTCCTCCAGTTTTTCTCCATTCAAACTTACCTCCCAATTGACTTGACCCTCAACCCTACTGTACCTAATAACCTTGCTCTTATTCACATTTACTCTTAACTTTCTTCTTCCACACACTTTACCAACCTCAGTCACCAGCTTCTGCAGTTTCTCACATGAATCAGCCACCAGCGCTGTATCATCAGTGAACAACAACTGACTCACTTCCCAAGCTCTCTCATCCACAACAGACTTCATACTTGCCCCTCTTTCCAAAACTCTTGCATTCACCTCCCTAACAACCCCATCCATAAACAAATTAAACAACCATGGAGACATCACACACCCCTGCTGCAAACCTACATTCACTGAGAACCAATCACTTTCCTCTCTTCCTACACGTACACATGCCTTACATCCTCGATAAAAACTTTTCACTGCTTCTAACAACTTGCCTACCACACCATATATTCTTAATACCTTCCACAGAGCATCTCTATCAACTCTATCATATGCCTTCTCCAGATCCGTAAATGCTACATACAAATCCATTTGCTTTTCTAAGTATTTCTCACATACATTCTTCAAAGCAAACACCTGATCCACACATCCTCTACCACTTCTGAAACCACACTGCTCTTCCCCAGTCTGATGCTCTGTACATGCCTTCACCCTCTCAATCAATACCCTCCCATATAATTTGCCAGGAATACTCAACAAACTTATACCTCTGTAATTTGAGCACTCACTCTTATCCCCTTTGCCTTTGTACAATGGCACTATGCACGCATTCCGCCAATCCTCAGGCACCTCACCATGAGTTATACATACATTAAATAACCTTACCAACCAGTCAATAATACAGTCACCCCCTTTTTTAATAAATTCCACTGCAATACCATCCAAACCTGCTGCCTTGCCGGCTTTCATCTTCCGCAAAGCTTTTACCACCTCTTCTCTGTTTACCAAATCATTTTCCCTAACCCTTTCACTTTGCACACCACCTCGACCAAAACACCCTATATCTGCCACTCTATCATCAAACACATTCCACAAACCTTCAAAATACTCACTTCATCTCCTTCTCACATTACCACTACTTGTTATCACCTCCCCATTTGCGCCCTTCACTGAAGTTCCCATTTGCTCCCTTGTGTTACGCACTTTATTTACCTCCTTCCAGAACATCTTTTTATTCTCCCTAAAATTTAATGATACTCTCTCACCCCAACTCTCATTTGCCCTCTTTTTCACCTCTTGCACCTTTCTCTTGACCTGTCTCTTTCTTTTATACATCTCCTACTCAATTGCATTTTTTCCCTGCAAAAATCGTCCAAATGCCTCTCTCTTCTCTTTCACTAATAATCTTACTTCTTCATCCCATATATATATATATATATATATATATATATATATATGTATATATATATATATATATATATATATATATATATATTATCCCTTGGGATAGGGGAGAAAGAATACTTCCCACGTATTCCCTGCGTGTCGTAGAAGGCGATTAAAAGGGGAGGGAGCGGGTAGCTGGAAATCCTCCCCTCTCGTTTTTTTTTTAATTTTCCAAAAGAAGGAACAGAGAAGGGGGCCAGGTGAGGATATTTCCTCTAAGGCCCAGTCCTCTGTTCTTAACGCTACCTCGCTAATGCGGGAAATGGCGAATAGTATGAAAGAAAGAAAGATATATATATATATATATATATATATATATATATATATATATATATATATATATATATATATATATATATATATATATATATATATATATATATTTTTTTTTTTTTTTTTTTTTTTTTTTTTTTATACTTTGTCGCTGTCTCCCGCGTATTGCGAGGTAGCGCAAGGAAACAGACGAAAGAAATGGCCCAACCCCCCCCATACACATGTACATACACACGTCCACACACACAAATATACATACCTACACAGCTTTCCATGGTTTACCCCGGACGCCTCACATGCCCTGATTCAATCCACTGACAGCACGTCAACCCCTGCACATATATATATATATATATATATATATATATATATATATATATATATATATATATATATATATTTGTATGTATGTTATTTATTCATATATCTTTCTTTCATACTATTTGCCATTTCCTGCATTAGATTACGTATTGATTGGTAGGCATGTAAAAGAGAGACTTTAGAAGTAAATGTGCAGAGAGGTGCAGCTGGTGGGATGTCTGATCAATCTTGTGGGGGCAATGGTGAAAATTTGCAGAGGTTTTCAAAAGAGAGGAGAGAATGTTGGTGAGAGTAAGTGAGCTTGGAAAGGAGACTTGTGAGAGGAAGTAGCAGGAGAGATTGAGTGTAGAATGGCAAAAGGTGAAAGCAAATGATGTGAGGGGAATGGGTGAGGAATGGAATATATTCAGGGAAGCAGTGATGACATGTGCAAGAGATGCCTGTGTGTCCTTAAAAAAGTGTTGTTGAGAGAGCAGAGGAGGGTGTGTTGAAATGGTATGGACATATGGAGAGAATGAGTGAGGAAAGGTTGACAAAAAGGATATTTGTGTCAGAGATGGAGGGAACAATGAGAAGCAGGAGACCAAATTGGAGGTGGAAGGATGGAATGAAAAAGATTTTCAGTAATCAGAGCTTGAACATGCAGGAGGGTGAAAGGCATGCAGTGAATAGAGTGAATTGGAATGATGTGGTATGCTGGGGTCAACTTGCTGTCAGTGGACTGAATTAGGGCATGTGAAATGTCAGGGATAAACCGTGGAAAAGTTATTGGGGCCTGGATGTGGTAGGGAGCTGTAGTTTCAGTGCATTACACATGATAGCTAGAGAATAAGTGTGAGTGGCTGTGGCCTTTTTTCGTTTGTTTCCCGATACTACCTCGCTGATGCAGGGGGTGGTAATGCTGTTTCCTGTGGGGCAGGCTGGCACCAGGAGTGGATGAAGGTGAGCAAGTATGAATATGTACGAGTGTATATACATATATGTATGTGCACATGTATGTATATGTACATGTATGTTTATGCATATATGTGTGTATATGAGTGGATGGGTTTTTCTTTGTCTGTTTACTGGCACTACCTCACTAATGCAGGAAATGGCAATCAAGTGTGTAAGGAAGTAAATTCTAGATTGATTTAGGTAAAACTGCAGGTGAATGGAGAGAGATGGGTGATTATTGTTGCTTATGCACCTGGTCATGAAAGAATCTAGAGAGGTAAGTGTTTTGGGAGCAGCTGAGTGAGTGTCAGCAGTTTTGGTGCACGAGACCAGATATTAGTGATGGGTGATTTAAATATGAAAGTGAGTTATGTGGCAGTTGAGTGAATAATTGGTGTGCATGTGGTATTTATTGTGAATGGAAACGGTGAAGGGCTTTGACAAATTTTGATGATGTTATCTTAGAAGTTAGCGCACCAGACAAGGTAATCGATTCATGAAGGCTTTTAGATGTGGGTTTTAACATTAACCAGGACAAATCCCACTTATTTCCTAAGTCTTAGATGGCTAGGAATAGAGTGAACTTGGATTGACTTTCTTTGTTCTTCAGGAACAAAGTTCCAAATTGTGTAGGTGCTCTGATTGCCTTATGGTCCATGATTTTGGTGTTTCAACATCATTTGGAGCAGATTCTGGGTAAGTCAAGTTGAGAACCCTGTGCAACTTCATTGAAAAAAGTTTCCTTCTGAATGTTTACTTCCTTCCTGTAGCACACAGAGTTGTCCATATCCCTATGGATTTTTCAGTTTCCTAGCTGGATGATCAATTCAAGGAACCCCCGGAGTCCATAATGTGGAGTCTTGTAATTTCTCTGAAGGTTTGTGTGGATACATCAGATCTAAGAAGGGGCTGCAGGTTGTTGGGCAAAAATATAGAGTTCCTGTTCTAT
The DNA here is from genome assembly GCF_036320965.1 of Panulirus ornatus. Classification (NCBI taxonomy): domain Eukaryota; kingdom Metazoa; phylum Arthropoda; class Malacostraca; order Decapoda; family Palinuridae; genus Panulirus; species Panulirus ornatus. The sequence continues at coordinate 16,246,515 of NC_092264.1, forward strand.
CATCATTAAGGAACTGTAGGTTTCACATTTCTTCTCCCAGCAGGCCCTGAAGTTTGGGTGCATAATTTTTGTATTGACTGTACTATAGCCATCCAGTGCCTAGTAACAGAGGCTCATGCAGATCTATGTGGCAATTAGAAGTATCAGTTCATGAACATTTTCCCATTAGTAACAATGACTGGAGTTACTCAGAAAATCTTTTCCCTCTGCTACAACAAGCAGAAATACCCGTACAGCCTTGAAAACCTACCACTTCTTGCATGCTTCCATTTTGTATTCGGATGCCACCTGATCAACCATGCAGTAGGTTGATCTCTTGCTTGCCATATTTTGAGATTGATTTTATTGATTTTATTGTTCTCTGATACACTGTTTTATGCCTGATAGTTCGTAATAGGCAGGTAAAATCTATAAACATCAATGTTTACAGTCTTTGCACTTCAGTATTCTTTATCGTCCAGAATCCATGTGTATGATGTTTGAGCTTGGATTTACATATGTGGACAAGTTACAAATATTACATTATCCCATGATGATAATTTCATTATCTTTGATACTGAGGATGTTTTACATCCTCATAAGCTTCTATGAGCCAGAAGTTAGGCAAAGTGTTAGTGGTGCAGAGCATAGTGTTTATTTGCATTCAGTCAACTGATGTTATTGATTTATTGATCAACTACCCGTTACCTGTTCTCTAATTACTTTGTTATGGTTTATTTTTAATTTAATGCTGATATAGACTAGAAGTCCTGGAATAAATTGCCAAATGGTGTTTTTATGTTTGTAGTTGTGATTTCCAAGCTTTTATTCTTCATTTTGCCGTCATGAGTGGCAAAAATGATAGGGCTGCAACTGATGCAGAAATTGGAGCCATTTTGGTAGTATCTGAGACTGGGGTTGAGTTTGAGGATGTTGATGAATATTGAATATAATGCATCAGAAGTATAATCAGGTGATACATAAATAGAAACTCCTGACCTGCTCCCCTCATTCGTCTCAGCTACACCAGTTTTTGTACACAAATGACATAAGATTGAGAGGTCCAAGGTCAAAATCTTCCTGACTTAAAAAGTGTTTTACCAGTGTGAAAAAGTTTGTATTTAGCTACAATCATAAGTTTTTAGGTTGAGGATCTTAGCCATATTTTTCATTAGATTTAGATGTAAGTAATTCATAATGTGCATAATACTGTACTGTATTATGTTCTGTATTGTCATTATCATAATTTTCTCTGAAGTAGAAGTTCAGGAATAAAAACTATGGCAAAGTAACAGCATTTATTTTTCACTATATATTTGTCACTTTTCTAAGAAGGTTATTTATTTCTTATGTATTGTTATTGTCTTATAATGCACACTGGTAATCAATTTTTGTTAATAAGTAATGACTTTAGCTATTTGTTGAGTTGGGTGAGTGAATTTATGTACATCACCATGTATGGGAGAACAGTCTTGCACATGGTTTTGCATGTTTTGTTCAAATTACCATTTTTATCTATCCATTAAAATTTCAAGGTGTTTAGTGCCAAATCTAAGAAAAAAAATGGGAAATGTCAAAATTCATTAACTTCATTTTTCGCTGAATTATTGACACTTCTAAGGGCACCTCCCTGGAAGTTGATTGCACAGCAAAAGGGTCAAAAAGAATATCCTTTTCTGGCCTTGTCCAAGAAAGCTTTTTTTCAAATTTTATAAAGTGTGCAGTTTCTAGGAGGATATCCTCTTGGATTCAAGTCCAGTGATAGTAGATGCTCTTTCCTGGGATCAGAATATACTGGACACATATTTGTTTTACCTGGCTCATCCTCTGAGCCAGTTTCTCTTTATGTGATTTTCTTTGTAATACTGTGATGCTGGTAGCCCCAGATGGAACAACCAACTTTAGTGCCAGGGCTTCCTTCAGTTTTGCAATATGCCTCAGTTGATGCTCTGATACAGTATTTCTAGACTACCATCATTGTTTTTCTTGTACCCTGATCAAATATTTCTACAATAGAAAGGTTTTGTGAATGCTCAGAAGATGACTTTTACATAGCATTTGCCATTTCTCTTCACCTTCAGTACCACTTAGCTCGGTAAAACTGTTAGTCCTTCCTTGAAGATTCTGAGGCCATAGAAGTTTTTTTTTTTTTTTTTTTTTTTTTTTTTTATACTTTGTCGCTGCCTCCCGCGTTTGCGAGGTAGCGCAAGGAAACAGACGAAAGAAATGGCCCAACCCCCCCCCATACACATGTACATACACACGTCCACACACGCAAATATACATACCTACACAGCTTTCCATGGTTTACCCCAGACGCTTCACATGCCTTGATTCAATCCACTGACAGCACGTCAACCCCTGTATACCACATCGCTCCAATACACTCTATTCCTTGCCCTCCTTTCACCCTCCTGAATGTTCAGGCCCCGATCACACAAAATCTTTTTCACTCCATCTTTCCACCTCCAATTTGGTCTCCCTCTTCTCCTCGTTCCCTCCACCTCCGACACATATATCCTCTTGATCAATCTTTCCTCACTCATTCTCTCCATGTGCCCAAACCATTTCAAAACACCCTCTTCTGCTCTCTCAACCACGCTCTTTTTATTTCCACACATCTCTCTTACCCTTACGTTACTTACTCGATCAAACCACCTCACACCACACATTGTCCTCAAACATCTCATTTCCAGCACATCCATCCTCCTGCGCACAACTCTATCCATAGCCCACGCCTCGCAACCATACAACATTGTTGGAACCACTATTCCTTCAAACATACCCATTTTTGCTTTCCGAGATAATGTTCTCGACTTCCACACATTTTTCAAGGCTCCCAAAATTTTCGCCCCCTCCCCCACCCTATGATCCACTTCCGCTTCCATGGTTCCATCCGCTGACAGATCCACTCCCAGATATCTAAAACACTTCACTTCCTCCAGTTTTTCTCCATTCAAACTCACCTCCCAATTGACTTGACCCTCAACCCTACTGTACCTAATAACCTTGCTCTTATTCACATTTACTCTTAACTTTCTTCTTCCACACACTTTACCAAACTCAGTCACCAGCTTCTGCAGTTTCTCACATGAATCAGCCACCAGCGCTGTATCATCAGCGAACAACAACTGACTCACTTCCCAAGCTCTCTCATCCCCAACAGACTTCATACTTGCCCCTCTTTCCAGGACTCTTGCATAGAAGTTATGGGAACTTTTTGTGTAGAGTTCTTCTCTTTTTTGTTTCATGACAGCTACATGGTTTGTAAAACTGTTGCCTTTTATAAGGGTGCCTTTCAAGAATCCCTTTCTTGGAATGTACTTCGCATTGTACTTCAGCAGCCAGCTGCATCTCTCATTTTTGTCCGAGTGGAAGTTTTTAGAAGTCTTAAACCTTTTACAGTTGAATGGTTTTCTGGCATTTTAGCTTCTTAGCATTATCATAGAAAAGTTATTTTCCTTGTAACTTTGGGCTCTATGAAAAAGAGTTAATGAACCATAAACCCTGTCCAGACACAAGAATCTTCTTGTCTTTCTTGCCAGACACTTCTTATTCAACTTAATACTAACTCCCAGTTTTTGTTCAAGAAGGTGACTTTTATATGTCAGTATTGTTCCATTATTCACCCACTCTACGAAGGTTTCATGTAGAAGATATTGTGTCATATGGTTAAATCTCATCAAAATCTTTTGGATTTCACCAGAGATTTTTGAAGAACTTGTTTATCTCTACTTGGAGCAAGAAACTCGTCTTATTGGCTCAGGCTAGGCTTTATGCTAAAGCACATACTATTTGAGAGATCTCATCTTCCTAGGCTTTTCTCAAAATCCCTTCTTTGGTGGAATCCAAGAATAGGGGCCTTTGGCTCCTTTCTTCCACCTTTGTAACAAGTTTCTCATTTTAGATGTGGTGGATCTGATATGTATAGCATTGGAATTTCCTCCCCTCAGATAGTTGGTTTTTGGTACACCTTTGATTGCCAGTGAAGGTGCTTTGTTTTCTTTTAACCTGATTTGAAAGATTTTCCCTAACCCTCCACCCTCATGTTAGTATGCTTTCATAATCATCATGCACAAAGCATGAGGAGAGAATTATAAGTTTTGACATATTATAAACTATTTCTCTCCGACATGGTGCCCCACAAAGATTTTCTTGTTTTCCTTATCCTGTCTGGCCATCCCTTCTTTCTAAAGACACCTTTTATATATGGCTTTTAGTGGTTGCAATGGAGTGGAACTGCAGTCTGTGAATTATGAGAGCCACAGTTTTGTTGGGAGCTGGCAGGAAAGTGATCTCATAGCTTAGGTGCATTTGCTGATAAGAGAATCCCAATAGTTTAGCATGGGCATTAGTGATTCCAGAAACATCCAAAATGGGTGGCCAAAGCAGAGCTTTTTCACCAATATATGACAGTAGGTAGGAATCTCAAAAAAAGGCCAACATTCCATGGTGAATATCTCTAATGCTTGCAGGATACTACATCAAAGGGAAAAGATTTTATTCTCCAAAACGTATATTATTACCCACTCTGCTCATTATTCCTCAAAAATTCTCTTTCCCATTTTGCTCTGTTTTCTTTTTCCTCTGTTACTCTTTGATTTATATGCATAATAAGCACATATTAAAATTAGATATAGGTACATCACATAGCTCTTTCTACACCTTTAAGATTCACAGTTCTATTTATTTCTTGACTTAGTGCTTTCTGGCATCTTTTCAACACACTGCTCTAACCCATCTGTTGTCTGGTTCAGTCCACTGACAGCAAATCATCCCATCCTTCCATCCCCAATTTGGTCTCTGCCTTCTTGTTTCTTCCACTTCTCACTCATAAGTTCTCTTTGTCAACCTCTTCTCACAGATTCTCTCCATATATCCAAACCTTTTCAGCACACCCTCTTCAGCTCTTTCATCCATACTCTTATCACTACCATATCTCTCTTTTACCTTTCTGTTGCACATTCGAGCAAACCACCTTACACGGCACATTGTCCTAAGACAACACATCCACCTTCCTCTACATGTTGTCATCTATAGTCCATGCCGTGCATCCTTACGGCATTATTAGGACTCCTGTACTCTCAGATATGTCCATTTTTGCCTTCCTATATAATGACTTTTTTCCATACATTCTTCAGTGCTCCAGGAGCCTTTGCCCCCTCACTTTTGCTTCCATGGTTTCATTAGCTGCCATGTCCACTCCCAGCCATCTACAACACTTCACTTCCTCCAGATTCTCTCCACTCAAACTCACACCCCAACTATCCTGTCCCTTTGTATTGCAAAATGTAATAACCTTGCTTTTATTTGCATTTACTCAACTTCCTCCTTTTGCAAAGTCTCCTTAACTCAGTCATCAGCTTCTGCTGCTTCTCATTTGAATCTGCTACCAGAGTTGTGTCATTTGCAAAAAACATCTGACTCTCTTCCCAGGTCCCCTCATCCCTACTAACTGCATAGTCACCCCTCTTTCCAAGACCTTTGCATTTATCTCCCTCATCACACCATCCATAAGCAAATTAGATAGCTAAAGTGGCCTTTTCTCATTCTTCCTGCTCATACACATGCCTTACACCCTTAAAGGATAAAAACTTTGCACTATTTCTAGTAGCTTCCCTCCCTCACTATATGCTTGGAAGACTACCCCAAGTTATCTCTATTTCATCTGTATCATATGCTTTCTCCAGATCCATAAATGCCACTTACAAATCCTCCTATTTCTCTGTGTATTTCTCACACACATTTTTTAAAGCAAACTTCTGATCCACACATCCTCAAACACTCTGGAAACCACATTTTTCCTCCTCAGTCCATTGCTCTGTACATGCCTTCACCTTCTTAGTCACCAGTATCCTATACAACTTACCAGATGCATTCAAGAGAGTTATACCCCTGTAGTTTGAACACTCACCTTGTCCTTTTGCCTTTATATATTGGCAATATGAATGCATTCTGTCGATCCTTGGGCACTTCACAATGATCCTTACATATATTGAAAGTCCTGATATACCAGTCAATAACATAGTCATCCCCTTTCTTGAGAACTTCAACTGTGATACCTTCTCCTGTAGCTGCATTGCCACATTTTATCCTGCACAAGGCTTTCACCACATCTCTCTTCACCAAACCGTCATCCATAACTGTCTCTCACTTTGTATACCTCACTGACCCAAACACCTACATCTGCTATGCTGTCATCAAGCACATTTAGCAAACCTTCAGAGTACTCGCATCATCTCCCCCTCACCTCATCACTACATGTTACCACTTCTCCATTTGCCCTGATTCACTGATGGTCCTGTTGTTCTCTTGTTTTTCTCATACAGTTAACCTCCTTCCAAAACATCTTATTTTCCCTGAATTTACTGATACTTGCACACTTCAACTCTCCTTGTCCTTTTTATCAGTCCCTGCACCCTTTTCTTGACCTCCTACTTTCTCTTGTACATCTTATATGAGAATATGGATGCCAGTGGGGAGATGGAGAATATTTGGAATTTCCCTTGTCATGGCTTTACTAAGCAATTTTTGCATAGAGTACACCAACTTAGGGGTACGGTTAAGAAATTTGAAAAAATTGCTAGGGATCATGAAAAGTGCCACAAAAAATTAGTAGAAATGGATAAACTGAAAAACTAGTGGAGCATGAATGAAAAATAAAGAAATATGAGGATGCTTTAAACACTGGTATGCATAAATACAGATGATGTATCAGAAAAGCAGTCTTCATGATATTTGAAAAGCAGTGAATGGTGAAGGGAATGAAAGACTGTCTCTAGGTGATGATTCTAGCCTCAGCCTAAGTTAGAGAACCACAAAGTTAAAGTGATGAAAGCGAGGCAAAATTCTGAGTGTTTTGAATCAAATAAGCAGAATGAAATACCAAATGAAGCCATAAAGGAGACACTGTACAGTACTCAGTTAAGAGAGAACAGTCAGGGAAGTGTATGAAGCATTGGACAGAAATCTTAAAAGAGCATAGATCATTCATGATAAACACATAGCGGTGAAAATGCAGATATTAGATGAGACACTGTAAAAGATAAGGTGGACATTGTGGTAACCAGCAGATGGGCCTTTCCTCTGCTAAGAGAGAGAGAGAGAGAGAGAATGAAGTTGACAGACTTCAGTCAGTGATGATCTTTGGGTTGGAAGATGAACATCTGAACAAAGATAAAAGGGAAGCTGAGGAAGGGAAGTATGTTGAAAAGCTACTTGATTTGTGGACTTGCTAAATACACTATCTGTCTATATCTCTTACTTCTGTTCCCATCTGGAACTCTCTCAAGGGAGTGACCACAGCAATACTGTTTCCGTAACTAGTGAAACTCCATTTCTGCTTCTTAGCCTTCAGTGCCTCACCCTTAACGGGCCACTGGGAGAGGACAACTCTACTGTAGTGTTTGCAGAGGCTTCTACCTTTGTTCCTAATGCTCCTGCCTAATGTCCTTACCTACTACTTCTGCCTTATGTTTCTATCTAATGCGCTTGCCTAAATGTTTCTACCTACTACTTCTGTCTACTGCTCCTATCATTTTGCCAAATGGCAAGGCTAGTGCATAGTGCTTACCACAGGAAAATGTAGAGTTCTAAAGAATGAACTGTGTCAGTTAAGGTGTTGTCATGTGTTAAGTATGAGAGAGAGATTGCATGTATGAGAATTGAATGCCAGTAATCCACTTATGGATGTAGCAGAAAGAAAAGAGAGCTACCTGGGTTAGAGGAGTGCAATGTAACAATCAAGTGCTGGCTCACTATGCAGCTGTCACTAACCCTCCTGATGCCCAGGCGGGTAGTAGTGGAAATATACCTCCCTGGTCTTTTGTTGCCTGCTGATTACTACCTACTTACTTAGAATTAAAGTAAAATTAGACAGACTTTAAAGGATAGTGACTGAGGGTTACTTTTGATAGGATAACAAATGATAAGTTCAAAGGAGTGCCTGTCAGCATTGATGTACCCAGAGAAGAATGAGAGGTTGCTTAAGAAACCTGACAAAAAGTAAAAAACGAAGGGCATCTATGTGGAAAAACACTTGCACTTCTAGCTCAGTAGGACAAGTTTAATTAGTACTTACTTTAGGTTAAACATCACATAAACAAATGCAGATGAACAGGTATGAAATGGTAAGGAGCTATAGTTCAAATATCAGGTCAGTGGAAGCAGCCCTGACATTGTGGGAGTGGTGGAGATGAAACTCTCAGAAGTGATTTAATCTGGTATATTCTGCCCAGATAGCTACACAATAGGAAGGAGCAGCAGAGAAGATATAGGGATACCATTGAATTTCAGGGAGTAGCAGTGGATGGCTTGTTCAAACACTACATATTGGTTAGAATTAAAGTAGGAAAGAAGTTTTAACTTAGGTTGATAACTTACATCACCCAAGAAGCTGCTGGGACTCTCAACAGTTAAAGGAAAAAGTGAGATACTTTGCAGTGGAGGTTAATGGGAATTCCACTTACACAGAAATAGACTTGGAAATTTGACCCTCATGAAGACAAGTTTCTAAAATATATTCAGAATTTCCTGTATCAGTGCATCTAGCAGCATACAAGAAAATGGGGAACTGATACACCATCTCTGCTGAACTTTTTTAACATAGAGTACCATAGAAATTAAACTTAAGTACAATACACCAATTGGAAAGTGATATATTGCTTAAGTCTGAGTGTATAGTTAAAGAGGATACAAAGGGGCATCAGAAGGGAGAGAGGACTTAGAGAAGAAATTCAGTAATGGCAGATACATGGAGTTGAGGACTTTGAGTGTATAGATTGAAAAGGGAGTTCTATAATAATAGGTGAAAATTGAACAATTGTTTTCTTTAAGATACTGTACTGCACAGTATTTTTTGGAACAGTAAAGAAAACTAAAAATTCTGTGTATTTGACAAGTTTTTCTCATTTCCAATTGGGGATCTAGATGAGCAGATTCCAGATGATTAGAAATCTAATGTATCAATATTTATTCCTTGTCTTGCTCATTCATTAATCTAATTGTACAGAGTGTGTGCTTCTGAATTTTTTCATTTGAAAACAGTGTATATTTCAAATTTATAATATAGATTTATCTTTTTCAATTGAACAGCCCCCTACTGATGGCAATCAGCTGGATTTACCAGATATGGATGAAGCCGAAATTGATGAAAGTGTACATGACACTGCAGATGTGTTGGCAGCCTACTTAGCAGATGGTCTTCATCATGACAGAGAGCCAGTATTTTCCAGTGAATTAGGTTTGGCTATTGAAAAGCTGAAAGAAGGCTACACTCTGCAGACTTTGTGGGAAGTTATACCCAGCTAAACCTTTCCATCCTGTGATTGCAGACATACTTGCAGTAATGTGGTGGCAAGTGGCAAGTGGTGAAGTGAAATGAGATAGTGAGAGCCTGTGACTTAAGAAATATAAGAAGGCAGCTGGAGTGTATGGTACTGCAGTTGAATTTATTTAAGAAAAGGGGTGACTGTGTCGTTGATGGGCTAGTTAGGATTTTCAGTTTTTGTATAGATGGTGAGGTGCCTGAGCATTGGCAAGGTAGACAAAGGTGAACATTCAAGTTACAGAAGTATAAGTTTGTTGAGTGGACCTAGTAAGTTGTATGGAGAGTGGTGATTGAGAGGGTGAAGCCAAGTATGTTCAGAGCATCAGATTGGATGGGAACAGTGTGGTTTTGGGAATGGTAGAGGATGTATTGATCAGGGTTTTGTTTTTTCAAAAATTTTGTATGAAAAGTACTTGGAGAAACTTGAATTTGTACTTGGCACTTACATATCTGGAGAAAACAGATAATAGAGTTGATAGAGATGCCTCATGGAAGCTCTTATAAATACATGTTGTGGGAGGAAAGCTACTAGAAGCAGAGAAGTTTTTATCAAATTTCTAAAGTGTGTGTACAAGTAGGAAGAGAGAAGCGAGTAGTTTCAGGAAAAAGTTGGTCTTTGGCAGAGGTGGGTGATGTCACCATGGCTCTTTAATTTGTTTATAGCTTGGGTGGTGAGGTTGGTAAATGGAAGGGTCTTGAAGAGAGGGGTGAGTATGCAGTCTTTACTGGATGAAGGGGATCTTGGAAGTGAGACAGTTGTTCACTGTTCACTAGTGGTAGATTTGAGTCAGAAACTACAGAAGTTGGTGTCAGAGTTTGGAAGGGTGTGTGAAAGGAAGAAGGTATAAGTAAATGTGAATGAAGGCAAGGTTATTAGGTTATGCAGGGTGGAGAGACAAGTTAGTTGGGGTGCGTATGTGAATGGAGAAAATTTGGGAGAAGTGAAGTTTTTTAGATACTTGGGAGTGGACATGTCAGTGAATGGAACCCTGGTAGTTGAACTGTCATAGGGTAGCAAGGGGATGAAGGTTCTGGGAGAACTGAGGAATGCAGGAGGACAAAATGGGCATGTTTGAAGGTATAGTAGTCCCAGTACCATTGAATTGTGGTTGAGAATGCTGAATGGGGTGTGCAGTGCATATTTGTTTGCTGTTTCCCATGTGATTGTAGTTCCAGGTACAGAGAAAAAGCCTCATTTGCAAATCATTGCTCTAGCTGTTATATGCAGTTTACTAAAATCACAGTTCCCTCTCCACAACTGGGCCCCATAGGCCTTTCCATGGTTTCCTCTGGTTGATTCACATGCCTTGGTTCTGTTCACTTACAGTATGTTGCCCCTTGTATATCTCATCATTCCAATTAACTTTCTAGTGCATGCCTATCACTCTTATGAATGTTCAGGCTCCAGTTACTCAAAACTTTATTTACTCCATCCTTTCATCTCTAATTTGGTCTCCCCTTTCTCTTTTTCCACACTACTTTGTCAACCTCTCATCATTCAACTATTCCTGCTCCTTGGGCAGTTCTAGCCACAAAACTGGACCATGGGTTGTACCCAAACATCTTACAGTCGCTCAGTTTTTCCCATATGGGAGGTAATGGCCTGGTTATCATCTCCAACCTAATGAAAGCCAGTGACATTAACCCAAACACCACCTCCAGTGTACCCCTCCACAAGGTGCCAAATGGCCATAACCAAAATGCACTACTCCATCAGATGCTCCAAGTGCACCCAGTACAGTAATACCACCCTCCACTGCACATCATCATCATCCATAAAAGTACTCAGAACCCTGGATATGTGGACTTTGTATGATGGTTTAGTTAACATTCAAGCCTTTTGTAGTACATGCAGATTGTTCAAATACTTACACCCTTTAACATTTTTATGATGTTAGGAAAGTAAAAGTTGCAGGTATGTAAAATTCTTCATGTATTACAAAATAAAAAATACACATCTATTACATGTAACTAATAACAATCCACTCATTTATTAACATCTGTTGATAATAAAAAAAATGCAAATGCTCAAATTATTATCTGTGTAACTAGATACAAAGCTTTTATGCATAGTAATTTACCAGATATAAACTAAATGTCAGCATTCTACAGGACTAAATAATAAGAAAGCTGGCCCATGTAATCTTAACCTTCTATATAAATACTTTTATTTACATATTTACAGATTATATGTACAAATTTACAGTATTTCTCACTAAGTAATGCAACTAATACCATAATACCTACATCATATCATGAAGGAATGTGTACTTGTACTAACAATAGCAAAGAAGTAAAAAACTTCATAAGACAGTAAAGAGGTTTCAAATTTGTCAAAAATGTCATTACATTTGCATTCAATACTTTCCTGGACTAATAGCCATATACTGATTATCATAAATAGTTTTACACATGGTAGATTGTATAACTGATGTCATCTGTGGTTCCATATCAATTTAATATCCACTGCTGAATATATACTAATCAGGGTAATTAATTAGATATGACCTTTGTTAAATGCTATTCAAAGCACTGGCAACATTCATAGATTTCCTTACTTTCCTAACCAGGATCCCTATTTATTGGACTCCTGCAGCATTCAGGAAGCTGGTCTCATCTGTCAGGCAGGACCAAAGGCAAGGAGGGTGGTGTTGGTGATGTATGTCCGTGTGAGGTGAGTGCAGGACAACTGAGTGTCATATCATGTCTTAAGGAGGAAGTCGCATTCTGGGCATGAGCTGTCTTGTGATATACTGAATCGGTGTTTGTAATGTTAAAGAGATGGGTGGTGGCTAGAATGAAGACATGATTGATCTTACTCTTTAAAGATGTTTACTAAATTGTGAATAAATGTATCAAAATACAGTATGTGAATATAAGATATTTCATATTCAAAGACATTACTGGAATATAAGATAACTGACATGCAAAGGAGAGGTTGTGGGATGTGAACATGCTGAAAGGGGTGGCAGGTGGGGTGTTTGATCACCTCTCGGTGGAGGCAAGTGTCAAAGATTGTACCAATTTTTGGAAAAAAATGACGAAGGTGAAAGTGATTCAACATGGAAAAGAGGCCTGTATGCAGACTATACACATGAGAGTGTGAAGAGTGGCATGTGATCAGCGTAAATGAAATGAGGGGAGTGCTGTAGGTGCATGGGAGTGAATGTGGAAGATAATGGAACTATGGGGTCTGAAGTGAGTTACACAGTGGAAGAAGGGGTGAATTCTTGGTTGAATTAAAAATGTGGGAAAGCAGAGGTCACAGTCTATTAAGGAAAAGCTGGATGTATTTGGCAGTACAGTAGTCCTGACAGTATTGTAAGGAAGTGAGTTTGGGTCTTGATTGTAAAAGGGAAGGAAGGAGGAGGACATGTTAGAAATAAAATGCTCAGGATAAGATGTGGTGTGAAAGAGGGTTGATTGTGTAAGGAATGATAATGTAAGAAAGGTGTGGTAGTAAGTGCAATCTGACTAAAGGGCTGACCAGGAAGAGCTGAAGTGTTTCAAGCATACATAGATGGGCAAAAACTGACTAAGATCTGTTTCAATAATGGGAGCAATGGTTATGGGTAGATCAATTAGGAAATAGGATGGATGTTTTGTAGGCTTTGGGGTACTGGGACCTGAGTCTTTACATGGCCAAGGCATGCAGTAGATAGAATAAACTGGATCAGTGTGGTGTATGGACGTGATGAACTCTCAGTGATTTTAAATAGGGCATGTAAAATGGTCAAGATAAACAACGGAGTAATCTGTGGGAATTAACCAAGAATGGTAGGCATTAGTTTCAGTACAATACAGTGGAGTACTTTCTAGGACAGCTAAGCCTCACAGACCATTCCATAATTTGCCCTGACAGCTTCACGTGCCCTGTTCAGACCACTGGTGGCAAAATGCCTCATGTGCACCACATCCCTTCAGCACATTCTATTCCATGCATAACTCTTATCCCCTTGAAGTTTCAGGCAATGAAACCCCTAAGCCTCTTTCAATTCATCCTTACATCTCTTTTTCAGTCTCTTCTTCCATATCCGACTCATAGTAGATCATCTTGGCCACATAATCAAACTTGTTTGCTTTTCCAGCATGAGTGAGGTAGCACCTGGAAGAGATGAAAAACAGCCTCATATGCTCAGATCCACTCTCTAGCTGCAAAGTATATTGCACACAAACCATGGCCCCCTATCCAAAGCCAAGACCCAGACCTTTCCATGGTTTTCATTAACTGCTTCATAAGCCCTGTATCAGCCCTACATACCAAATCACCCCAATTTGTTCTATCCTGTGAACACTTCAAATCCTCCTGCATGTTCAGAGCATCTATCCCTTCCTTCCAAATCCGATTTTCTCTACCCCTTATCCCTTCCACCTGTGACATGCATAACCTCTTAGTTAGCGTTTCCTCACACACACACACACTCCAAATGCCCAAAACATTTCAGCACACCCCTTTTGACCCTCATACAGACTTTTATTTTGCTATCATATCTATTTCTTACTCTAGTTGTTAAACTATCAACATTCATCACACACACAGTCCTGAAGTATTTCATTTCCAACATATCCATCTTCTTTCATACTTCTTTTTATCTATGGCTCGTCTCACATTCATAAAACACACCATCAGAACCAAAATACTATCAAGCATATCCATCTCTGCCCTCAACGGACAGTCATTTCTCTTTTCACACTCACCTCAATGCACCCAGGACCATGGTCCACTCACCCACCCTGTGATTTACTTTAGCTTCCATGTTCATTCCCAGCTTTCTAAAACACACTACTTCCATTAGGTTCTCTCCATTCAAACTCACACTCCAACCAACTAAACTCTCTCTTGCTAAACCTACTACCCTTAACTTTATTCACATTAAGTGTAAGTTTCTCCTAAGCAGACATCTGCTTCTATAATTTTGCACTTAAGTCTGCCATCACAGCTCTCTGTTACCAGCAAACAGCACAATGACAGCTCATGTCCCAGGACCTCTCTCTCCCCCGACAACAGACTGCAGATCTGCCCATTTTTGCAAAACCATCACATTTAATAGCCTCATCACTCCATCCATAAGCAATTAAACAGCCATGGTTACATCATACCCCCTTGCTGTAGACATACATTCACCTGAAATAACTCTCTCTCAAATCTCACACATGCCTTATTCTCTTCACAAAAGCTCACTGCTTCTTGTAGTTTTTCTCCAACACCGTATATTTGTTACACCTTCCTGCAGAAGCTGGTGACTGAGTTTGGTTAAGTGTGTGAAAGAAGAAAGCTGAGAGTAAATGTGAATAAGAGCAAGGTTATTAGGTACAGTAGGGTTGAGGGACAAGTCAATTGGGAGGTAAATTTGAATGGAGAAAAAGTGGAGGAAGTGAAGTGTTTTAGATATCTGGGAGTGGATTTGGCAGCAGAAGGAACCATGGAAGCGGAAGTGAGTCACAGGGTGGGGGAGGGGGCAAAAGTTCTGGGAGTGGTGAAGAACGTGTGGAAGGCAAGAACATTATCTCGGAAAGCAAAAATGGGTATGTTTGAAGGAATAGTGGTTCCAACAATGTTATATGGTTGCGAGGCATGGGTTGTTCGGAGAAGGGTGGATGTGTTGGAAATGAGATGTTTGAGGACAATATGTGTGGTAATAAAAAGAGTGTGGTTGAGAGAGCAGAAGAGGGTGTTTTGAAATGGTTTGGTCACATGGAGGGAATGAGTGAGGCAAGATTGACAAAGAGGATATATGTGTCAGAGGTAGAGGGAATGAGGAGAAGTGGGAGACCAAATTGGAGGTGTAAGGATGGAGTGAAAAAGATTTTGAGCGATCGGGGCCTGAACATGCAGGAGGGAGAAAGGCATGCAAGGAATAGAGTGAATTGGAATGATGTGGTATACCGGGGTCGACGTGCATTCAAAGGATTAGACCAAGGCATATGAAACGTCTGGGGTAAACCATGGAAAGTTTTGTGTGGCCTGGATGTGGAAAGGGAGCGGTGGTTTCGGTGCATTATACATGACAGCTAGAGACTGAGTGTGAAAGAATGTGACCTTTGTTGTCTTTTCCTAGCGCTACCTCGCGCGTGTGCGGGGGAAGGGGGGTATCATTTCATGTGGCAAGGTGGTGACGGGAATGAATAAGGGCATCATGTATGAATTATGTACATGTGTATATATATGTCGGTGTATGTATATATATGTATACGTTGAAATGTATAGGTACGTATATGTGCATGTGTGGATGTGGATGTGTATGTCTATGTATGAGGGTGGGTTGGGCCATTCTTTCGTCTGTTTCCTCGCGCTACCTCGCTAACACGGGAGACAGCGACAAAGTATGATAGAGATGCTCTGTGGAAGGTATTAAGAATATATGGAGTGGGA
Organism: Panulirus ornatus; assembly: GCF_036320965.1. NCBI lineage: Eukaryota > Metazoa > Arthropoda > Malacostraca > Decapoda > Palinuridae > Panulirus > Panulirus ornatus. The sequence goes on from NC_092264.1 coordinate 16,262,195, forward strand.
GGCAAGTTGTTAGAAGCAGTGAAAAGTTTTTATCGAGGATGTAAGGCATGTGTACGTGTAGGAAGAGAGGAAAGTGATTGGTTCTCAGTGAATGTAGGTTTGCGGCAGGGGTGTGTGATGTCTCCATGGTTGTTTAATTTGTTTATGGATGGGGTTGTTAGGGAGGTGAATGCAAGAGTTTTGGAAAGAGGGGCAAGTATGAAGTCTGTTGGGGATGAGAGAGCTTGGGAAGTGAGTCAGTTGTTGTTCGCTGATGATACAGCACTGGTGGCTGATTCATGTGAGAAACTGCAGAAGCTGGTGACTGAGTTTGGTAAAGTGTGTGAAAGAAGAAAGTTAAGAGTAAATGTGAATAAGAGCAAGGTTATTAGGTACAGTAGGGTTGAGATCAAGTCAATTGGGAGGTGAGTTTGAATGGAGAAAAACTGGAGGAAGTGGAGTGTTTTAGATATCTGGGAGTGGATCTGGCAGCGGATGGAAACATGGAAGCGGAAGTGGATCATAGGGTGGGGGAGGGGGCGAAAATCCTGGGAGCCTTGAAGAATGTGTGGAAGTCGAGAACATTATCTCGGAAAGCAAAAATGGGTATGTTTGAAGGAATAGTGGTTCCAACAATATTGTATGGTTGCGAGGCGTGGGCTATGGATAGAGCTGTGCGCAGGAGGATGGATGTGCTGGAAATGAGATGTTTGAGGACAATGTGTGGTGTGAGGTGGTTTGATTGAGTAAGTAACGTAAGGGTAAGAGAGATGTGTGGAAATAAAAAGAGCGTGGTTGAGAGAGCAGAAGAGGGTGTTTTGAAATGGTTTGGGCACATGGAGAGAATCACTGAGGAAAGATTGACCAAGAGGATATATGTGTCGGAGGTGGAGGGAACGAGGAGAAGTGGGAGACCAAATTGGAGGTGGAAAGATGGAGTGAAAAAGATTTTGTGTGATCGGGGCCTGAACATGCAGGAGGGTGAAAGGAGGGCAAGGAATAGAGTGAATTGGATCGATGTGGTATACTGGGGTTGACGTGCTGTCAGTGGATTGAATCAGGGCATGTGAAGCGTCTGGGATAAACCATGGAAAGCTGTGTAGGTATGTATATTTGCGTGTGTGGATGTGTATGTATATACATGTGTATGGGGGTGGGTTGGGCCATTTCTTTCGTCTGTTTCCGTGCACTACCTTGCAAACGCGGGAGACAGCGGGAAAAAAATAATATATATATATATATATTCCTTCAAACAAGGAATATATGTTTGAAGGAATAGTGGTTCCAACAATGTTGTATGGTTGCGAGCCGTGGGCTATGGGTACAGTTGTGCGCAGGAGGATGGATGTGCTGGAAATGAGGTGTTGAGGACAATGTGTGGTGTGAGGTGGGTTGATCGAATAAGTAACGTAAGGTTAAGAGAGATGTGTGGAAATAAAAAGAGCGTGGTTGAGAGAGCAGAAGAGGGTGTTTTGAAATGGTTTGGGCACATGGAGAGAATGAGTGAGGAAAGATTGACCAAGAGGATATATGTGTCGGAGGTGGAGGGAACGAGGAGAAGTGGGAGACCAAATTGGAGGTGGAAAGATGGAGTGAAAAAGATTTTGTGTGATCGGGGCCTGAACATGCAGGAGGGTGAAAGGTGGGCAAGGAATAGAGTGAATTGGATCGATGTGGTATACCGGGGTTGACGTGCTGTCAATGTATTGAATCAGGGCATGTGAAGCGTCTGGGGTAAACCATGGAAAGTTGTGTGAGGCCTGGATGTGGAAAGGGAGCTGTGGTTTTGGGCATTATTGCGTGACAGCTGGAGACTGAGTGTGAACGAATGGGGCCTTTGTTGTCCTTTCCTAGTGCTACCTCGCACACAGGAGGGGGAAGGGGGATGGTATTCCATGTGTGGCGAGGTGGCGATGGGAATGAATAGGGGCAGACAGTGTGAATTGTGTGCATGGGTATATATGTATGTGTCTGTGTGTGTATATATATGTGTACATTGAGATGTATAGGTATGTATATTTGCGTGTGTGGGCGTGTGGGTGTGTACATTGTGTATGGGGTGGGTTGGGCCATTTTTTTCGTCTGTTTCCTTGCGCTACCTCGCAAATGCGGGAGACAGCGACAAAGCAAAATAAATAAATAAATAAATATATATATGAGGGGATGGGCCATTCTTCGTCTGTTTCCTGGTGCTACCTCGCTGACACAGGAATCAGTGATCAAGTATAATATTCATATATGATGGGTAGAGAATGGATGTAAGTGTAAGCAGCCTTTCTTGGTCTGTTCCTGGTGCTGCATCACTAATATGAAAAATGGTGAACAAGTAAGATATGATAAAAAAATATAATATAAAAATAATAATAATAATAATAATAATAATAATAATAATGATAATAACAATAACAATAATAATAATTCTTCTTGGGGATAAGGGAGAAAGAATACTACCCAATTACCTTGTGTATCATTGGACACTAAGATGGGTAGGAGTTGGGTGGCTGGAAATGCTTGCTTCCTTGCATTTTCAAGGAGTGGGAACTGAAGGAACAAAGAGAAGATTTTTCCTAATAGGTTCAGTTCTTGATGCTCCCTCACTAAGGCAAGAAAGGCATGCATATATGGAAAAATTAATAATTATAAACTTACTCAGTTTCCAAATCCTCAGTATTTATATCTTTTTAAGAGTAAAATTTAGTTAAAAATGCTTCATATGACCTCGTTCAGTCCACTGACAGCACATCAACTCCAGAATACTACATCAATCCAACTTACTTTATCCAGTGAACGCCTTTCACACTCTGGCATGTTCAAACCCCAAATTCTCAAAATCTTTTTCATGCTACCTTCCTATCTCCAACTTGGTCTCCCCATTCCCTCAGCTTGTGGCACATATATCCTCTTTGTCAATCTTTCCTTAATGATTCTCTATGTATGTCCAAACCATTTCAGCACACCCTCTTCAGCTCTCAACCACACTCTCTTGACAACCACATCTCTCTTACCTTTTCATTACTTATTCAAACCACCTTACACCACATATTGTCCTCAAAGATTTCTAATACATCCATCCTCCTCCACACAGCCTTATCTATAGCTCACGTCTCACATCCTTACAATATTGCTGGGAGTACTATTCCTTCAAGCATACCCATTTTTGGCCACTCAGATAACATTCTCTTTCCACACATTCTTCAGTGCTTTGCCTCCTCACCCACCATGTGACTTACAACTGCTTCCTTGGTTCCATTTGCTAGCATGTCCACACCCATGTATCAAAATTACTTCACTTAAAAAGTTTCTATAGAATACAGATGCTCCCCGACTTACGATGGTTCAACTTTATGATGGTGTGATATTCAACACTTTATTATATAATAGGCTTTGTGTTAGATGATTTTGTCCAACTGTTGGTGAATGTAAGTGTTCTCAAAATGTTTAAGGTAGGCTAGGCTAAGCTATGATGTTTTCAGTAAGTTAGATGTACAGTATTAAATGTAAATTTCAAATCTATTTTTGACTTACAATATTCAACTTACAATGGGTTTATCAGAACGTAACCCCATCGTAAGTCAATGAGCATCTGTATCACAACAGGTGCCTCCATTCCATAATCATAACACAGGGAAACCATGATACTTATCAAGCACTCATTGTAAAGTAACTCTTATTGTTACATTTTCCTTTTCAGAAGCTAATTAACTTTTTTCATCTTACTTTCCCATGTGCACGCCTTACCCAGCTTAGCAATGCAGCATTAGGAACCGAGCCTTTGAGGAAAGATCCTTGCTTTGCTACTTCTATTCCTGCTTTGAAAAATAAAGAGTACAGGATGAGAGAATTTCCAGCTTCCCTACAGTTACCCCTTATAGTTACCTTCTATGACACTTAGGAGACACATGGGTAGTATTCTATTTCTTATCAACTATTGACTATTATTTTATAATGGTACTTTCTTCCTCCCTCAAACTTTCTATATTTACATCTAAAGAATATACTTAACAGCTGCAACTTTTATACACATTTACAGGAAACATGAAATTTAATTCAAAAAAATCAAGCTGCTAATCTCCATCCTAAATTCTGAATCATTAGACATACAGGAAACCATGTTATACGTTAATGCCCCTTCTGCATACATTACTTGCCATAATTTATGCCTTGCATTCCCAATCATTAACCATCATAAATCGGAGCCACAGTATGGTACAAATAGTATTAAAAGTGAAACTTGCCACAAATTATGTGCTAAATCAATTACAAATACCTTCCAAAATACAAATCCTTGCCATTATGATTCCAATAGAAATTTAGCTGTACCAAATGCACAACCCTCTCTATATCCTACAGTCAATGTAGAGTCTAGGACTGAAGATCAAACAACTGCACTTAAAAATACTTACACTGCTTGCACTATCCCACTAATTACCATTTGTAGCATTGTTGTACAATGGATGTGAATGTTGCAAAAAACAGGAGAACGTTAACCAAACAATAAAACCATTCCAATAAGTAAAAGTCTTTACCTTCACCAGTCAAATAAAATTTGCTTTGCTAAAATTAGGGTGATGCATAAAAAACCTTCCCTGAATACTATGGTCACTTTAAAAATATGACAAAAGCTGCCACTTAATTTTCTTTTCCTTGTGTAGTAAAATAAAAGCTAGCTTGTATAACATCTCAGAGAAGATCTATATATATGAAAAATCATAAGCATAACAAGAATTCAACACTTAATACAACAATTTGCATAAAGTAGGTAAATCATGAAAAAACATGTCCTTATTTCGAACAACAACCCTCTACATGGCAAAATACTATCTTATACCCTTCTGCCTACAAACTTCAAAACATGAGTTACTTTTTCAAGATCATCTTGGCAAAGGCCATATCCATGAGCACAGTATACGAACTCAAAGTTGAAAATCAGCTTCTGTAATTGCAATGTCATGATAACTGTTAATGTTCCCCAAAAGGAATGGTCTTTGGCATTAGATTATTTTATATACATAAATCAAACGTTCCTGAAATAATAGAATTCCATACATTTATAAGTTAGTCTATTAAATAGGAATGTAAGGTGTAGTAATCATCAATTGACCAATTTTAATAATATCTGGGTGACTAATGTGTATTCAAAAAGGTTAAACACAAATTTCATGTAAACCAACCAAGCATTTTCTGATATAAAGTAAATGAAACACTAATAAAATGTAAATGAGGTGCATACAACATTTAGATGTTTATCTACAAAATGGTAATCATATAATTTGAAATATGCTATTATTCCTGGGAAAAAGCACATATATTACATATCTGAACTTTCTAGAGAGACAAGGTGAAGAATAAGAAAATAAAAGTAAAAAATCTACCTTAGACAAAAATTGTGCCAATAAGTGAGGATTCCCTGGATATTTAATTACCAGCAATAAGTTGAGAAAAAACGTAAAAGAAAACTGATATGAGTGATTTTCGTTTTTCATATGCCCTTACAAGAAAAACTTCAAGAGTATAGAAAGCAGTATCATATATGTTTTTTTAGCAATTATTTTACAGCACATATACATTAATTTATATGAAAATCTGTTAGGAATCCTTCTTGCTGTAAGTGATGGAAGAATGAATGGTGTTGCTTCTAAGAAACTGGTAGCATAACAACAGGAAGTGAGGCATCAGGTTATGTAAGTTTCTATTCATATGTACATATTTACAGAAAGTGGCACATTTATGTTCTCTTTGGGCCTTAAGTGCTTCTTTGGTAGCTTATTACAGTATGTGTAACGAACAAAAGTAAACAAACAACCATAATGAGTGATGAGTTATTTAAGCATAACCTACAATCTCACTGCTTTAGAGAACAGCGAGTTAGTTACGTCTCTTCCTGAGACATAAGTACTGGTGTTCAGGCGAACTGACAGATGTCTAATTTGCTTTTATACACTACAGATTTTATACACATTATGTGACAGCTCTCATTACAGTACTGTGAAAAGAAAACATGCTCTGTGCCCGAAGATGCTCCACAGGCACTGTGGTAGTGCATTGTGGAGGGGCATTTACTCGGGTTAAATCCATCTTAAAACTCTTGGATGCATCATCATTCAATGATTACTTCTGTCAGGCCTGTGTTCGTGGATTTAAAGAATTCTTTTGTTACAATTTTTTTTTTCAAAAGTTAAGTCTGCAAATGCTGTCCCCTTAACAATAAAATATTCCCTTTTTCTTACGGTTCTCCCATTATTTAACTGACCAATTGTGAAAAATATACATTTCATCACATACATCTGAACTTCCTAACATTCAAATGTATAGCACACTATTCATATGACTTGAAGTTATATTGACACGGTGAAATACAGATATAATTTCACCAGATGATGAAATTACTTTTCAAGACACTGTTAGGATGTTACAAAATTAGTATCTTCCTTACGAACAATTTTCCTTCCACGTGAACTGGTTCCAGCCATGAGAAGTATACTTGTTGGAATAACAGTGGCTGCCTCTGATGTAATATTCATTCCCTGATACCTACTGTCCAGGACCAGCTTTTGAGGACGGCCTAACTTCTTCTTCCCTTTGACAATCGCTTTGTCCACATTTTTCAGTTTTTGCTTGCTTGCCTGTCCTTCTTTCAAACTGGTAATAGGTGGTGTGGGCCCATCAGTGAAAGAGTGTGGCGATGCTGGGCCAGGGAGAGGACTTCCATCATCCATGTCCATATCAAAACTTGATTCCTGTGGATTTTAAGCAAAACTATAAGTATATACTTTTCTTAAATGGAAAATAAGAGAGGATATAAGAGAAAAAAAGTCAGGAGGAATGAAGGGAAATTTAAATTTCGTAAATTTTACAGATGTCTGGTCCATTAGAAAATATATTAGAGCATCCTTAATTCAATCAGTAAACAAGGTCTTCCAACAAAACAAGATACAGATATGCAACATTAGGTGTTGAGGCAACTTGGCTTAAAGGATCAATGCAAAGATGAAGAAGTGGTCTGAAATTTAATGGGAGGATGTCGAGTTAGTTGTGAGGAAAACTGGCAACATGAAAAATTGGTTTGGGCACACGAAGTGTTAGGCCTCAGAAACAGCTTAAGCCAGTGGAAGGACGAAATGGTTTGTTTCAGTGAGAGGATGAGAAGTTGGTATAAGGACCATTGGGAGGATAAACAGATGGAGCTAAGGCCTAGAGGAAAGATGAAAAAGTTGGATTTAACCTTTAAAGTGTTATCATCATCTGAAAATCCTAGAGAGGATGGCTCCAATCATCACATCTTTAATTTTTCCCACTGTTTTAGATATCAGTTGAATTATCATACCACAATTAGCCTAGAGAGGTATCTTTCATCACTTAAAAAGGGTTGGGAAAACATTCTGCTATACTCAGTACACCTGAAATCACCATAATAAAAGCACAACTGACTAGGTCATGCTTACACACGACTCTACAAGAAATAAGGATTGTTGGGTGACATTAGTGATTAAAAGGAACACCTATTTTATGTATCATCAGGTGAGTAATGTAAAAAAGAATAACTTCAGAAATATGAGTTATTCAGAGTGATTTCAGTATATCATGAATTATGTAAGAAGGAAGGGCCACCCAAAAACCATTAGCAAGGACTCTGTTCATGTTGAAAAAATTATGTAATTACAACTAAATTTTTCTCCATGTAATCCTGGAATGATGGAGGTCTTTGGTAACACATAAAAAGTTAAGAGCTAGAAAAATCTAATATCTTCACATGTGCCAGCTAATTTTTCTGGTGGACTCCCCTGTAAAATGGAATGATGAAGGAGACTGAGAAATGTTGAAATGAGAATGGTGAGTTCTTGGTGACCAGGGCCATTCTTTCGTCTGTTTCCTTGCGCTACCTCACAAACGTGGGAGACGGCAACAGAGTGTAATAAAATAAAAAAAAATTCAAAGTTATATATTCCCTTTCACAATGTAAAACTTTACTGAAATACTTACACTAGATGAAAAGTTCATCACCTCCTTCTCAAGTTCTACAGGCTTCCACTTTCTCTCAAATTCCTGAAAGAAAATGAAAATGGGGCTCTTATGATACAAAGTATAAGTCAGAGAATCTGCAATTTTACCTTAAATGCTGTCTTGAATCAATGCATGATAACTTGTTTAGCAACCACAGCTTACTAAACATCCCATTCCCATTCCTACTGTTTCACTCAATTATTGGTCGCTAAGTACATTTGTTCCCAGTCACCTCAACTACATAAAATCCTTGTCTGTTCCTTCCCATACCTGTTTTCATTATTCTGAATAATTTCAGTTTAAGCTCTTTCATTTTATCAACTTATTCATGTATTTCTTTTGTTGTTATCTATCATGATAGCCCTGCTTATCTCCACCACCCTTTTCATGAAACCAAGTTTTGCTCTATGAACTCTGCTGGTCTGCAATATTGACACACACACACACATACACAAACAAAAAACTTTTTATAATCTCTTTGAAGACATATGACTGCACTACAGTTTTGCAAATATAACTAATTTTCTAGAGCTCTTACTTGCTTTGCTGTTGGATCCTTCATATGGATCTGAATCCACTCTCTCCATCTAAGCCTTAAATCTTCCGGTGCACCTGCAAAGAGATAAAATTACTGATTTATGACAGTAAATTCAGAAACAAAAATTACATAAGAGCACTATTGTTTCAAAGAAACAGACATTACTTAAAAGATGTGTGCCCATCCCTCACTTTAAGCACAGGTTACATTTTACAAAAATCTCACATATATGTATGATATATCACTTTCTAAAAGGGGAAACAGAAGAAGGAGTCACGCGGGAAGTGCTCATCCTCCTCGAAGGCTCAGATTTGGGGTGTCTAAGTGTGTGTGGATGTAACCAAGATGAGAAAAAACGAGAGATAGGTAGTATGTTTGAGGAAAGGAGCCTGGATGTTTTGGCTCTGAGTGAAACGAAGCTCAAGGGTAAAGGGGAAGAGTGGTTTGGGAATGTCTTGGGAGTAAAGTCAGGAGTTAGTGAGAGGACAAGAGCAAGGGAAGGAGTAGCACTACTCCTAAAACAGGAGTGGTGGGAGTATGTGATAGAGTGTAAGAAAGTAAACTCTAGATTGATATGGGTAAAACTGAAAGTTGATGGAGAGAGATGGGTGATTATTGGTGCATATGCACCTGGGCATGAGAAGAAAAATCATGAGAGGCAAGTGTTTTAGGAGCAGCTGAGTGAGTGTGTTAGTGGTTTTGATGCACGAGACCAGGTTATAGTGATGGGTGATTTGAATGCAAAGGTGAGTAATGTGGCAGTTGAGGGAATAATTGGTATACATGGGGTGTTCGGTGTTGTAAATGGAAATGGTGAAGAGCTTGTAGATTTATGTGCTGAAGAAGGACTGGTGATTGGGAATACCTGGTTTAAAAAGAGAGATATACATGAGTATATGCATGTATGTAGGAGAGATGGCCAGAGAGCGTTATTGGATTACGTGTTAATTGATAGGCGTGCGAAAGAGAGACTTTTGGATGTTAATGTGCTGGGAGGTGCAACTGGAGGGATGTCTGATCATTATCTTGGGGAGGAGAAGGTGAAGATTTATAGATTGAGGGTAAAGGCATGTACAGAGCATCAGATTGGGGAAGAGCAGTGTGGTTTCAGAAGTGGTAGAGGATATGTGGATCAGGTGTTTGCTTTGAAGAATGTATGTGAGAAATACTTAGAAAAGCAAATGGATTTGTATGTAGTATTTATGGATCTGGAGAAGGCATATGATAGAGTTGATAGAGATGCTCTGTGGAAGGTATTAAGAATATATGGTGTGGGAGGCAAGTTGTTAGAAGCAGTGAAAAGTTTTTATCGAGGATGTAAGGCATGTGTACGTGAAGGAAGAGAGGAAAGTGATTGGTTCTCAGTGAGTGTAGGTTTGTGGCAGGGGTGTGTGATATTTCCATGGTTGTTTAATTTGTTTATGGATGGGGTTGTTAGGGAGGTAAATGCAAGAGATTTAGAAAGAGGGGCAAGTATGCAGTCTGTTGTGGATGAGAGAGCTTGGGAAGTGAGTCAGTTGTTGTTTGCTGATGATACAGTGCTGGTGGCTGATTCATGTGAGAAACTGCAGAAGCTGGTGACTGAGTTTGGTAAAGTGTGCGAAAGAAGAAAGTTGAGAGTAAATGTGAATAAGAGCAAGGTTATTAGGTCCAGTAAGGTTGAGGGTCAAGTTAACTGGGAGGTAAGTTTGAATGGAGAAAAGCTGGAGGAAGTGAAGTGTTTTAGATATCTGGAAGTGGATTTGGCAGCAGATGGAACCATGGAAGCAGAAGTGAATCATAGGGTGGGGGAGGGGGAAAAATTTTGGGAGCCTTGAAGAATGTGTGGAAGTCAAGAACTTTATCTCGGAAAGCAAAAATGGGTATGTTTGAAGGAATAGTGGTTCCAACAATGTTGTATGGTTGCGAGGCGTGGGCTATGGATAGAGTTGTGCACAGGAGGGTGGATGTGCTGGAAATGAGATGTTTGAGGACAATATGTGGTGTGAGGTGGTTTGATCGAGTAAGTAATAACAGGGTAAGAGAGAGGTGTGGTAATAAAAAGAGTGTGGTTGAGAGAGCAGAAGAGGGTGTTTTGAAATGGTTTGGTCACATGGAGAGAATGAGTGAGGAAAGATTGATAAAGAGGATATATATGTCAGAGGTGGAGGGAATGAGGAGAAGTGGGAGACCAAACTGGAGGTGGAAAGATGGAGTGAAAGAGATTTTGAGTGATTGGGGCCTGAACATGCAGGAGGGTGAAAGGTGTGCAAGGAATGGAGTGAATTGGAACGATGTGGTATACCGGGGTTGATATGCTGTCAATGGATTGAACCAGGGCATGTGAAGTGTCTGGGATAAACCATGGAAAGTTCTGTGGGGCCTGGATGTGGAAAGGGAGCCGTGGTTTCGGTGCATTATTACATGACAGCTAGAGACTGAGTGTGAATAAATGGGGCCTTTGTTGTCTTTTCCTAGCGTACCTCGCACACATGGGCAGGAGGGGGTTGTTATTTTGTGTGTGGCGAGGTGGCGATGAGAATGAATAAAGGAAGACAGTATGAATTATGTATATGTGTATATATGTATATGTGTGTGTGTATATATATGTATACGTTGAGACGTATAGGTATGTATATTTGCATGTGTGGACGCGTATGTATATACATGTGTATGTGGGTGGGTTGGGCCATTCTTTCGTCTGTTTCCTTGCGCTATCTCGCTAATGCGGGAGACAGCGACAAAGCAAAATGAAAAATAAAAATAAAAATATCACGTGTAATATAGATAAAATATACATCTCAAGATATATTGTTTATTTGTTTCTTATGTCCAACATAATCAGGTATTGATTACTTTCTGTTATTTCTGTATAGTGATGAAAATTATTATTATTTTCTTTTTTTTTTGCTTTGTCGCTGTCTCCCGCGTTTGCGAGGTAGCGCAAGGAAACAGACGAAAGAAATGGCCCAACCCACCCCCATACACATGTATATACATACGTCCACACACGCAAATATACATACCTACACAGCTTTCCATGGTTTACCCCAGACGCCTCACATGCCTTGATTCAATCCACTGACAGCACGTCAACCCCGGTATACCACATCGCTCCAATTCACTCTATTCCTTGCCCTCCTTTCACCCTCCTGCATGTTCAGGCCCCGATCACACAAAATCTTTTTCACTCCATCTTTCCACCTCCAATTTGGTCTCCCTCTTCTCCTCGTTCCCTCCACCTCCGACACATATATTCTCTTGGTCAATCTTTCCTCACTCATTCTCTCCATGTGCCCGAACCATTTCAAAACACCCTCTTCTGCTCTCTCAACCACGCTCTTTTTATTTCCACACATCTCTCTTACCCTTACGTTACTTACTCGATCAAACCACCTCACACCACATATTGTCCTCAAACATCTCATTTCCAGCACATCCATCCTCCTGCGCACAACTCTATCCATAGCCCACGTCTCGCAACCATACAACATTGTTGGAACCACTATTCCTTCAAACATACCCATTTTTGCTTTCCGAGATAATGTTCTCGACTTCCACACATTCTTCAAGGCTCCCAGAATTTTCGCCCCCTCCCCCACCCTATGATCCACTTCCGCTTCCATGGTTCCATCCGCTGCCAGATCCACTCCCAGATATCTAAAACACTTCACTTCCTCCAGTTTTTCTCCATTCAAACTCACCTCCCAATTGACTTGCCCCTCAACCCTACTGTACCTAATAACCTTGCTCTTATTCACATTTACTCTTAACTTTCTTCTTTCACACACTTTACCAAACTCAGTCACCAGCTTCTGCAGTTTCTCACATGAATCAGCCACCAGCGCTGTATCATCAGCGAACAACAACTGACTCACTTCCCAAGCTCTCTCATCCCCAACAGACTTCATACTTGCCACTCTTTCCAAAACTCTTGCATTCACCTCCCTAACAACCCCATCCATAAACAAATTAAACAACCATGGAGACATCACACATCCCTGCCGCAAACCTACATTCACTGAGAACCAATCACTTTCCTCTCTTCCTACACGTACACATGCCTTACATCCTCGATAAAAACTTTTCACTGCTTCTAACAACTTGCCTCCCACACCATATATTCTTAATACCTTCCACAGAGCATCTCTATCAACTCTATCATATGCCTTCTCCACATCCATAAATGCTACATACAAATCCATTTGCTTTTCTAAGTATTTCTCACATACATTCTTCAAAGCAAACACCTGATCCACACATCCTCTACCACTTCTGAAACCACACTGCTCTTCCCCAATCTGATGCTCTGTACATGCCTTCACCCTCTCAATCAATATCCTCCCATATAAATTACCAGGAATAATCAACAAACTTATACCTCTGTAATTTGAGCACTCACTCTTATCCCCTTTGCCTTTGTACAATGGCACTATGCACGCATTCCGCCAATCCTCACGCACCTCACCATGAGTCATACATACATTAAATAACCTTACCAACCAGTCAACAATACAGTCACCCCCTTTTTTAATAAATTCCACTGCAATACCATCCAAACCTGCTGCCTTGCCGGCTTTCATCTTCTGCAAAGCTTTTACTACCTCTTCTCTGTTTACCAAATCATCTTCCCTAACCCTCTCACTCTGCACACCACCTCAACCAAAACACCCTATATCTGCCACTCTATCCTCAAACACATTCAACAAACCTTCAAAATACTCACTCCATCTCCTTCTCACATCACCACTACTTGTTATCACCTCCCCATTTGCGCCCTTCACTGAAGTTCCCATTTGCTCCCTTGTCTTACGCACTTTATATACCTCCTTCCAGAAAATCTTTTTATTCTCCCTAAAATTTAATGATACTCTCTCACCCCAACTCTCATTTGCCCTTTTTTTCACCTCTTGCACCTTTCTCTTGACCTCCTGTCTCTTTCTTTTATACATCTCCCACTCAATTGCATTTTTTCCCTGCAAAAATCGTCCAAATGCCTCTCTCTTCTCTTTCACTAATACTCTTACTTCTTCATCCCACCACTCACTACCCTTTCTGATCAACCCACCTCCCACTCTTCTCATGCCACAAGCATCTTTTGCGCAATCCATCAGTGATTCCCTAAATACATCCCATTCCTCCCCCACTCCCCTTACTTCCATTGTTCTCACCTTTTTCCATTCTGTACTCAGTCTCTCCTGGTACTTCCTCACACAAGTCTCCTTCCCAAGCTCACTTACTCTCACCACCCTCTTCACCCCAACATTCACTCTTCTTTTCTGAAAACCCATACATATCTTCACCTTAGCCTCCACAAGATAATGATCAGACATCCCTCCAGTTGCACCTCTCAGCACATTAACATCCAAAAGTCTCTCTTTCGCGCGCCTGTCAATTAACACGTAATCCAATAACGCTCTCTGGCCATCTCTCCTACTTACATAAGTATACTTATGTATATCTCGCTTTTTAAACCAGGTATTCCCAATCATCAGTCCTTTTTCAGCACATAAATCTACAAGCTCTTCACCATTTCCATTTACAACACTGAACACCCCATGTATACCAATTATTCCCTCAACTGCCACATTACTCACCTTTGCATTCAAATCACCCACCACTATAACCCAGTCTCGTGCATCAAAACCACTAACACACTCATTCAGCTGCTCCCAAAACACTTGCCTCTCATGATCTTTCTTCTCATGCCCAGGTGCATATGCACCAATAATCACCCATCTCTCTCCATCAACTTTCAGTTTTACCCATATTAATCGAGAATTTACTTTCTTACATTCTATCACATACTCCCACAACTCCTCTTTCAGGAGTATTGCTACTCCTTCCCTTGCTCTTGTCTTCTCACTAACCCCTGACTTTACTCCCAAGACATTCCCAAACCACTCTTCCCCTTTACCCTTGAGCTTCGTTTCACTCAGAGCCAAAACATCCAGGTTCCTTTCCTCAAACATACTACCTATCTCTCCTTTTTTCACATCTTGGTTACATCCACACACATTTAGGCACCCCAATCTGAGCCTTCGAGGAGGATGAGCACTTCCCGCGTGACTCATTCTTCTGTTTCCCATTTTAGAAAGTTAAAAAAATACGAGGGGAGGATTTCTGGCCCCCCGCTCCCGTCCCCTCTAGTCGCTTTCTACGACACGCTAGGAATGCGTGGGAAGTATTCTTTCACCCCTATCCCAGGGATAATATATATATATATATATATATATATATTTATTTTTTTTTTTTTTTATACCTCGTCACATGCTTGGAAAGCATATAATGAAAATTATATGGTTTGTAAAATAATTTTTTTTTTTTCTTTGTTGCTGTCTCCCGCGTTTGTGAGGTAGCGCAAGGAAACAGACGAAAGAAATGGCCCAACCCACCCCCATATACATGTATATACATACACGTCCACACATGCAAATATACATACCTACACAGCTTTCCATGGTTTACCCCAGACGCTTCACATGCCCTGATTCAATCCACTGACAGCACGTCAACCCTGGTATACCACATCGATCCAATTCACTCTATTCCTTGCCCTCCTTTCACCCTCCTGCATGTTCAGGCCCCGATCACACAAAATCTTTTTCACCCCATTTTTCCACTTCCAATTTGGTCTCCCACTTCTCCTCGTTCCCTCCACCTCCGACACATATATCCTCTTGGTCAATCTTTCCTCACTCATTCTCTCCATGTGCCCAAACCATTTCAAAACACCCTCTTCTGCTCTCTCAACCACGCTCTTTTTATTTCCACACATCTCTCTTACCCTTACGTTACTTACTCGATCAAACCACCTCACACCACACATTGTCCTCAAACATCTCATTTCCAGCACATCCACCCTCCTGCACACAACTCTATCCATAGCCCATGCCTCGCAACCATACAACATTGTTGGAACCACTATTCCTTCAAACATACCCATTTTTGCTTTCCGAGATAATGTTCTCGACTTCCACACATTCTTCAAAGCTCCCAGGATTTTCGCCCCCTTCCCCACCCTATGATCCACTTCCGCTTCCATGGTTCCATCCGCTGCTAGATCCACTCCCAGATATCTAAAACACTTTACTTCCTCCAGTTTTTCTCCATTCAAACTTACCTCCCAATTGACTTGACCCTCAACCCTTTTGTACCTAATAACCTTGCTCTTATTCACATTTACTCTTAACTTGTAAAATAATACAAACAATTAAAAACAGATTAACCTTCGCCTTGCGCTTTATGTTAGTAATAGCTCGGCCACCAAGCATGCTATTACTGACTCCCTCCCATACCCCAGTTCTAATTCCCCCAGTCCCCCTTGCCTTCCCTTCCCTACAATGTTCCCATACCGAACAGGTACAGTGCAAGGTTACAAGCAAAAGCAGACATGTCCATGGATCTTGTTGGTTGACAGTTGCCAATTATCTGGCAGGGAAAGAATTCTATCAAGACTCACAAATTTTGTAATCATTATGTATAAAGCTAAATAAAATACTTTTAAAATAGAACCAGATATAAAAAAGAAAGGGCAGAATGTCCTAAAAAGGACAAATCTAGCAACTCTGTCACACGCTGTGGATTTGGCCATATTGGCAGTAGTCAGTAACACTGTTCAGTATTATCGTCAACTTGATAGTGTTTGTTCTCTAACTTCTCTCTTACAGTCTGGTCTCTATAGTTAACTTACAACAGTACAAGACTACAACGGACCATGGTCCATGCCATGGAACCCCAAGACAAAGTTCTCAACACTGAGAAGTGCCTGTAGTGACGGACAGGGCAATAGCAAAACCTGCCCCATTCAAAACCATCTCAGGTGAAATTAAAAACTAAAAGGAAAAGAAAGTAGAAACTAATCAGCGTTCCACAAGTGTTTGTAGACCTGACCCCTAAAGGAATAAAGGTTGCACAAAGAGGGGAAAAACAAAAGGAAGATGTGGGTAACAGATTTACAATTTAATATGTCACATCACAAAGCAATCACTTAAAAACAAAAGCATGTAAAAAAAAAGAATTATGTAAAAGACTTAAAACAGTATCATTAATCAAAGATTACTGTAAATAATTATGCATGGGTGATGGTTGCATGTTCCTACTGAAAGTACCAGAAGGGCTCACTGACTCATATATCAGAGAGTTAAAAGTAATGAATTTTTGTATTAGTGTTAAAAGTAATGATTTTTTCATTTTGAAATTTATCGTATTGTATTTATTAATTCTCCATTTTTCAATAACACAAAAGCAAAACAAAGAATAAAGGGTTTACAAAAAAAAAAGGAGGGCCGGTACACTGTATCCACCTATACATAACAGAAGTTACAATAATGCATTCTTACCAGCAATAACGGATACCAATTTCTTTATTAGTGAATCCCTCCTCTCCATTACCCTCTCTTTTTCAGCCCATAGTTCTGCATCTTCCTGCTTGAGAATTTCACAAATTCTTGATCCCTGCAAAAGATCATTCCTTAATATCATAAAAAAAAGAAAAATAATAGTTTTTCCATAATCATCAGCGCCCTTAATTCACAAACCACTTTTGTTTCCCTCAGCTGGACCTTTTCTATCAGATATGTTTCTGCAAGTGAGATGACCAAGCTTAAAATTAATACATCTGGCTCACACATAAAGACAGGGTTACCTTCCAGGAGATCTGTTGTTATATGAGTCAATGAAACTGAAGTCATAAAGGGAAGTTATGCTCCTGACCAAAATTTCCCCAATTTAATTCTAATGTATAAACTTTACCAGAAACAACTGTGAAATCTAACTTTAAAGTATGAACTTTACGTGAAATGGTGACTACCCTCAACATACCACCCACTAACATGCTCTTATTTAGACTGATTCAAAAGCAGTCACCATATCTTTAGTAATTCAGGCAAAATGTAATGATACATACTGTGAATATTTAAGATGAGGTCTTAAGGTGATGGAGAGGGATGGGGTAGAGTGGGGGTTACTGGGAAGGAGTGGTAAGAGAATTAGGTTATTCTATGCTACCCTCTTAATTTTCTGATTCAGCATCTGTTTCAAATGGAGGAGGAGGAAAGTGCTACCTAGATCGTATGAAAAACATATCTAATGTTTGCCTGAAATTTCCTTGATTTAGAAATAACTATCTAATGTTAGCTTATAGCCACCCTTTTCCTTTCTCTCCAAATTTCTTTACAGGAAAATGAAGCATCTGCAAGCTTACTAGAGGACACTAAGGCATGTTCCTGATTGGGATCCATGTCATCAGTGATGGCAACAGCCTACAATTATTCATATACTTCTGCTAAGTCCTTATTTGTGAATCAGCCCATGGTTGGAGATATACTGATACTAATATGTCTTTTCTCCTCCTAAAGTTTTTCTGCCTCCAACTGCAAGAGTTCCTAACTGGTCAGATCCTTAAAATGTGACTCATCCAAGTCAGTCACATTTTGCTCTTCAATTTCTTCAAAGCCATTATTATCGGTAGGAGTGGCAAATTTCTGCTGGATCTGGGTCATTGTCTTCTTACTCAGTACCTAATAGGTTTAATTTCATCCCAATACTATATTACGTTCAGAGCAGACAACATACAGAAATTTAAGAAGTTGTATGACAGTAGAGAATGTTCAGCAGATGGGAATCCATGAGTGTAAAACTCTCTCCCTGTACAGTACAAATGGGTAATTACATATAAGTATTTACACACACAAACAAACACCCATGTGTCCATCATTTTCCCTTTGTGATCATTATGTATATTTGAATTTAACCATCAAAAGGTGTTTACAACTCAAAATTCATTGGTATATTCAGATCAAATACCAGCTAAGCTTATAAGTATGACAACCTTATGATTCCTGTGAACCAACAGGTATACTATACTGACTATCAAGGCTAAAACCAATAAGATTTTAGGTAAAAATAATTTTCACAAAACTTACTGCACTCAGGATGGTGATCTTTGGGAGGGCTGAACCTTCTGCCAGTACACGACTTGATGGGACTTTGGCAATAGAGTTCTGAAGATTAGCAAAAAGGTGGCGCATTATTCGTCTTCTCATCCTTTCCAGCTCATTGTGTACAAAAGAACTGCGTTCTTCTGGATTACCTTCTACATCAACAAATTTAACATCCTATGGAAGAAAACAATTCTAATTAATACAAAGTAGTAATAAAAGAAGAATTGACATGAATACATTTAATATCTTTCATATCCATATCTAACTTTTCTAAAGTAAACACCAAAATTGTATTACATTTGATTTCCAAATTCTTTCCACAAGATTTTTCTCTACATGAATGTAAGCATGAAGTTATCTCACCCTTTTCTTTACCCGAACAACATTTTTCCCGAGTCTTTCCTTGTTATTCTTTCCTGGAACTATATTGAATTTTGGTTTCTTTGGTATCTTGATACCAGAAGGTCCTGGCTTGGCTTCCTCTTCTGAGATAGCACTTAACTCCCCTTGAGCAAATGGCCGTAAATGAGCCAGGTGTGATGGGCATCGTGAAGATGACTCAGAGGAGGGATACTTACTGCTTTTTGCACTCTGCAGTTCATATACCTCTATTTCTGGTGGTTCATTCATGCTCTTTTCATGAAAATGTGCTCTATCATCCTGTACAATATGAAAAAACATTATTCAATGATTGTATTATCCCTCTAAAATAATCCCTAAAATACAAATTAGTTAGTCTTTGCAAAAATGTACGTTTTTCAGGGTGAAAGACCATTCCTCTACCACCAGCAAAGCTCTACAAGCATCAGAGAAAGCAACTGGTTGGTGGGGTGTCCAAACAGTTTATTTCCAAAACAAGGAGTATTAGTGATGTTTCATTCCCTTCAAACATCATAGAGCATATGAGGCAACAGATGATAGTTCAATGAACTAAACGACACAACAAAACAACCCATCCAAGTCTACATAGTCACAATGTGAAGGTTGGGGAGGACCTAGTAACTACTCACTTAAAATGACTGCTAGTGACTGTGCCACAAGCCCATTTTTGTTCATAATCAAAAAGCAGTTTTCCAAAAACTAATGATGGGAATTTTTCTTTAACCCTTCAACACCTACATTTCTCAGCTATGGCCTATGCCTTCTGAGCACATGAAAACATACCAATATGACCGAGGAAGGACTTACAAAAAATCTGAGGAAAACTATAAACAAAAACCCATGCCTTTTAACCCTTTACGGAAGGGTGAATTACAAATGCAATTCACGTTCCAGGACAAAAAGGGTTAAATTTTCTGCTTCTCAGTATAAAATGAAAGAGATGCATGTAATAGTAAAGGATATACATAAAAAAAAAAGTGAGATGACATACCTTAAATGCCTGTGATACAGCAATGGGTTAAACAAGTAGATTCTTCTATGGAAGAGCTGCTGGGTGAAGGAGAAAAAAGGAGGAGAGTAGAAGTACAGCTGGGGTTAACTTTCATGAAGTAGATTCAATAATGACACACTACTATTTATGAAAGAAATACATGTATAAGTAAAGGATGCATAGAAACAAGTAATGTAACAAATGGCCATAGTAAAGCAGTAAAGTTAACCAGTAATTTCCCCTAGCAAAGGTGGAAGGAAGGGTACAGTGGGAGAAGGCACAGCAAAGGGGAGATGAGCCTCAAGATATATATTGATTATCGGACACCACTTTCTATACGGAGTTACACAAACTGGCATTTATCTAAATATGTTTACACCTAAGAAAAGCTTCTAAAGAGAGATAGTCTTTGAAATAAGTACCTATAATGAAAAAAGCAACTCTTAGAAGCTATAAAAATTTAAAAAAATTGATGGGGGTTTAAAATGCTGCAAACATGAATACCCATATAATGACGCCTAGTGCCCCCTCCATAAACATCATATCATTCTTGGGGTTTCAAGGGTTAATAACGCCCTCATTCTGGATCACCCTCTTTTAATGGTGCCATTTTCAAATGCCAAATGATGAAAGTAAAGGTATTTGTCAAATACCAAACACTTTTTTTGCTAATCTCATCCAATGAGAGGTTTCTTAAAAAAGCTGAGGTTGAAATCTCTATTCTTATATCATTAGCTCTGGGAGACAGCCCAGATTAACAAATATCAACAGGCTTCCTAATTTGAATAAGAAAGTATCTTGCTGATAAAACCACAAAGAAGCCATGACAAACTAAAAATGATTCATTTTCATTTATTATACTTAGTCGCTGTCTCCCGCATCACCAGGGTAGCACAAGGAAACAGATGAAAGAATGGCCCAACCCACCCACATATACGTGTGTATACATAAACGCCCACACACGCACATATACATACCTATACATTTCAATGTATACATACATATATATAGACATACGCATATATACACATGTACATATCCAAACTTGCTGCCTTCATCCATTCCTGTCGCCACCACGCAGCACATGAAATGGCATCCCCCTTCCCCGCACGTGCGCGAGGTAGTGCTAGGAAAGGACAAAATGGCCACATTCTTTCACACTCAGTCTCTAGTTGTCATGTGTAATGCACCAAAATGTTCTATATAATTCTCTGAAACAAAAAAAATCTTTGAATCTTGACTGGATATGAAGGATAATATTCCTTTATTCCATAAAAGATTTATGTATACACATGTATATGTGGGTGGGTCGGGCCATTCTTTCGTCTGTTTCCTTGCACTACCTCCCTAATGTGGGAGACAGCGACTAAGTATAATAAGAAATTTTTTTTTTTTTTTTTTGCTTTGTCGCTGTCTCCCGCGTTTGCGAGGTAGCGCAAGGAAACAGACGAAAGAAATGGCCCAACCCACCCCATACACATGTATATACATACGTCCACACACGCAAATATACATACCTACACAGCTTTCCATGGTTTACCCCAGACGCTTCACATGCCCTGATTCAATCCACTGACAGCACGTCAACCCCGGTATACCACATCGCTCCAATTCACTCTATTCCTTGCCCTCCTTTCACCCTCCTGCATGTTCAGGCCCCGACCACACAAAATCTGTTTCACTCCATCTTTCCACCTCCAATTTGGTCTCCCTCTTCTCCTCGTTCCCTCCACCTCCGACACATATATCCTCTTGGTCAATCTTTCCTCACTCATTCTCTCCATGTGCCCAAACCATTTCAAAACACCCTCTTCTGCTCTCTCAACAACGCTCTTTTTATTTCCACACATCTCTCTTACCCTTACGTTACTTACTCGATCAAACCACCTCACACCACACATTGTCCTCAAACATCTCATTTCCAGCACATCCATCCTCCTGCGCACCACTCTATCCATAGCCCACGCCTCGCAACCATACAACATTGTTGGAACCACTATTCCTTCAAACATACCCATTTTTGCTTTCCGAGATAATGTTCTCGACTTCCACACATTCATCAAGGCTCCCAGAATTTTCGCCCCCTCCCCCACCCTATGATCCACTTCCGCTTCCATGGTTCCATCCGCTGCCAGATCCACTCCCAGATATCTAAAACACTTCACTTCCTCCAGTTTTTCTCCATTCAAACTCACCTCCCAATTGACTTGACCCTCAACCCTACTGTACCTAATAACCTTGCTCTTATTTACATTCACTCTTAACTTTCTTCTTTCACACACTTTACCAAACTCAGTCACCAGCTTCTGCAGTTTCTCACATGAATCAGCCACCAGCGCTGTATCATCAGCGAACAACAACTGACTCACTTCCCAAGCTCTCTCATCCCCAACAGACTTCATACTTGCCCCTCTTTCCAAAACTCTTGCATTTACCTCCCTAACAACCCCATCCATAAACAAATTAAACAATCATGGAGACATCACACACCCCTGCCGCAAACCTACATTCACTGAGAACCAATCACTTTCCTCTCTTCCTACACGTACACATGCCTTACATCCTCGATAAAAACTTTTCACTGCTTCTAACAACTTGCCTCCCACACCATATATTCTTAATACCTTCCACAAAGCATCTCTATCAACTCTATCATATGCCTTCTCCAGATCTATAAATGCTACATACAAATCCATTTGCTTTTCTAAGTATTTCTCACATACATTCTTCAAAGCAAACACCTGATCCACACATCCTCTACCACTTCTGAAACCACACTGCTCTTCCCCAATCTGATGCTCTGTACATGCCTTCACCCTCTCAATCAATACCCTCCCAAATGATTTACCAGGAATACTCAACAAACTTATACCTCTGTAATTTGAGCACTCACTCTTATCCCCTTTGCCTTTGTACAATGGCACTATGCACGCATTCCGCCAATCCTCAGGCACCTCACCATGAGTCATACATACATTAAATAACCTTACCAACCAGTCAACAATACAGTCACCCCCTTTTTTAATAAATTCCACTGCAATACCATCCAAACCTGCTGCCTTGCCGGCTTTCATCTTCCGCAAAGCTTTTACTACCTCTTCTCTGTTTACCAAATCATTTTCCCTAACCCTCTCACTTTGCACACCACCTCGACCAAAACACCCTATATCTGCCACTCTATCATCAAACATATTCAACAAACCTTCAAAATACTCAATCCATCTCCTTCTCACATCACCACTACTTGTTATCACCTCCCCATTTGCGCCCTTCACTGAAGTTCCCATTTGCTCCCTTGTCTTACGCACTTTAGTTACCTCCTTCCAGAACATCTTTTTATTCTCCCTAAAATTTAATGATACTCTCTCACCCCAACTCTCATAATAATATCAAAAAAGTTTAGCCTCCAGAGTCAAAAAAGCTTTCATGCTTAAATAATGAATTACCTAATTCTCCATCCTGATCCTAAAGTTATAAGAAAAGTTTTCATAAGTGTCAAACCCATAATAACCAACAAAGCTAACAGACTATATAAGAGATTTTAGTTGAGGGTACCACAAAATTTAGATTCTCCTGGTGGAACTCTGAACTCTACAATCATCCTTCAAGGAAGAACATGTGTTAGAAAATGTACAAAGATATCTTACAGCCCACAATGACTCAGTTAAGAAAATAATCTTCTGAGAATGACTCAGGCTGTGTTCTTAAAGGTGCCCCAATGGCATTGCAAGCATAAAAGACATTGAAAAGATATGTGAAGGAGCACCAAAAGCACAATCTGAGGCCTAAAACTGTTTCATGCATTTTCTAGTAAAATTTTGAGGTCTGAAACTGTTTCATTGTCTACAACTATGAGAAAATCAGTCAACCAGACTAGCCAAAGTGTGGGAGATAAATAGGCCTATGGACTGTAGCCTCAGACAGCCAGACGAGGTGAAGGAGATACAGTGCAGTTTGACTGCAGAAAAATTGAGAGATGGGGTTGAGAGATGAATCTTTAAAACCATTGTATCTTAAACCTGGGGTATATAAGGTTCCCTTTGTCTTTTGAAGAGACTGAGTAACATAAACAGCTAAATACATCCAATAATATAATGAAAGAATATAATGACAATTATATAAAATAAATGTCAATAAATCTCATATACGGTTTACAAATGAATATAATCAATGGCCTTACCCCAGTCTTAAGTAAGCGCTTCTTAGAACGAGGACACGGCCGTTCAAACTCAGGGTAAACATCATCTGAAATATCAAATATAAACAAAGTTATTAAAATTAATAGGTGCATTAAGGAAAATACCTAAGGAAAGGTCAGTGTCTATTAAGGGTAAGAAGGCTATGTTTGAAGGTAAAACAGTCCCCAGTAAGGAAATGAGTCTGTGGGGATGGGAAGTGGGCATATTAGAAAAGAACGTCTGAAAACAGGATGATCATGTAAGGAATGACAGTATAAAAGAGAAATGTGGTAGTAAGTACACTCTTATTGAGACAGCTGACCAAGATGTGTTGAAATGGTATTGACCTATGAAGAAGACGACTACAAATATCCATTTTTGAGAAGCAGGCATGGAAACTATGAAGTATATGGAAGGATGGAGTGGAAAAAGCTTTGAGTATTGAAGCATCAACATCCAGGAGGGTGAAAGGCATGCATGGGATAAAATTATCTGAATCAATGTAGTCTATAGGGGAGGCATATTGCCAATGGGATGAACCAAGGTATATAAAGAAGTCAAGGTAAACCTTGTAGGGTTTGAATGTGCTGGTTTCTAGTGTGGATGTGTACAAATGAGGCCATTGTTAACTGGAATTTTATGACCACGTACACAAAATCCTGAAGAAAAAGGATGGTTTGATAGATTTCATATTTTTAGACAGCCATATGGTCTTTGATACCATCACCTACAGAACACTAATGATCTAATGATGAAGCTATACATTTAAGTTGGAGTAAGAGAAGTTACATGGATAAAATCTATGTTGTCCTGTTTTTGTTAATTATATTTCATATTGTAGTGCTATGCGCTATAAACTGAGATGTAAAAAATATAAAAATACATCTTCAGACCGTTTGAGCTAGGAGAATGTGGTAACTCAGAGGAAGCATGTTGAGACTATCTTAAGTGCTGCTCAAATAGACAGCTACCTAACTGTAAGGGAACACAGAACATATGTTAAGTTAGCCTACTCAAGCTGGGTTTAGATGGTAAGTGGGGTTTTTCAGTGCTCAGTGCTGGGGCTATTAGTTAAAATTTCTGATCAACACAAACTGTTTTCCATACAAGGTAGAACCTTATTCAAATATACTTGTTGATGATCTTAAAATCATGTAAACAGCATAAAGCAACAGAGACTGCTTGATACTGCAAAGTGACCACGACAAGATGAAACTATGGTGGGAATAATAGCTTCTGAAATTCAATAATAGAAATTATTGAGTCATGAAGGTGGGTAGGGGTTCAAACAAGTCAGATGGTAAGTACCATATTAGCAGACATAAATTTCAAAAGCCATGTTGTTAGAGGAATCTAGGAGTTGATGTCATGCCAAACTTTCCATTAGAGACACACATGGAAGGACCATGAGAGAAACACACTACATGTTGGAAAAGTCATAACTGCCTTCAGGTATCTGAATAGTGACACTGGAAAAAGTCATAACTGCCTTCAGGTATATGGACAGTGATATTGGACAAAGTCATAAAACTAACTTCGGGTATATGGACAGTGATATTGGACAAAGTCATAACTGCCTTCAGGTATATAGACAGTGATATTGGACAAAGTCATAACTTTTTTTTTTTTTTTTTTGCTTTGTCGCTGTCTCCCACGTTTGCGAGGTAGCACAAGGAAACAGACGAAAGAAATGGCCCAACCCATCCCCATACACATGTATATACATACGTCCACACACGCAAATATACATACCTACACAGCTTTCCATGGTTTACCCCAGACGCTTCACATACCCTGATTCAATCCACTGACAGCACGTCAACCCCCGGTATACCACATCGATCCAATTCACTCTATTCCTTGCCCTCCTTTCACCCTCCTGCATGTTCAGGCCCCGATCACACAAAATCTTTTTCACTCCACCTTTCCACCTCCAATTTGGTCTCCCACTTCTCCTCGTTCCCTCCACCTCCGACACATATATCCTCTTGGTCAATCTTTCCTCACTCATTCTCTCCATGTGCCCAAACAATTTCAAAACACCCTCTTCTGCTCTCTCAACAACGCTCTTTTTATTTCCACACATCTCTCTTACCCTTACGTTACTTACTTGATCAAACCACCTCACACCACACATTGTCCTCAAACATCTCATTTCCAGCACATCCATCCTTCTGCGCACAACTCTATCCATAGCCCACGCCTCACAACCATACAACATTGTTGGAACCACTATTCCTTCAAACATACCCATTTTTGCTTTACGAGATAATGTTTTCGACTTCCACACATTCTTCAAGGCTCCCAGGATTTTCGCCCCCTCCCCCA
Organism: Panulirus ornatus; assembly: GCF_036320965.1. Lineage (NCBI taxonomy): Eukaryota > Metazoa > Arthropoda > Malacostraca > Decapoda > Palinuridae > Panulirus > Panulirus ornatus. The sequence continues at coordinate 16,288,514 of NC_092264.1, forward strand.
CCCTATGATCCACTTCCGCTTCCATGGTTCCATCCGCTGCCAGATCCACTCCCAGATATCTAAAACACATTACTTCCTCCAGTTTTTCTCCATTCAAACTTACCTCCCAATTGACTTGACCCTCAACCCTACTTTACATAATAACCTTGCTCTTATTCACATTTACTCTTAACTTTCTTCTTTCACACACTTTACCAAACTCAGTCACCAGCTTCTGCAGTTTCTCACATGAATCAGCCACCAGCGCTGTATCATCAGCGAACAACAACTGACTCACTTCCCAAGCTCTCATCCACAACAGACTTCATACTTGCCCCTCTTTCCAAAACTCTTGCATTTACCTCCCTAACAACCCCATCCACAAACAAATTAAACAACCATGGAGACATCACACACCCCTGCTGCAAACCTACATTCACTGAGAACCAATCACTTTCCTCTCTTCCTACACATACACATGCCTTACATCCTCGATAAAAACTTTTCACTGCTTCTAACAACTTGCCTCCCACACCATATATTCTTAATACCTTCCACAAAGCATCTCTATCAACTCTATCATATGCCTTCTCCAGATCCATAAATGCTACATACTAATCCATTTGCTTTTCTAAGTATTTCTCACATACATTCTTCAAAGCAAACACCTGATCCACACATCCTCTACCACTTCTGAAACCACACTGCTCTTCCCCAATCTGATGCTCTGTACATGCCTTCACCCTCTCAATCAATACCCTCCCATATAATTTACCAGGAATACTCAACAAACTTATACCTCTGTAATTTGAGCACTCACTCTTATCCCCTTTGCCTTTGTACAATGGCACTATGCACGCATTCCGCCAATCCTCAGGCACCTCACCATGAGTCATTCATACATTAAATAACCTTACCAACCAGTCAATAATACAGTCACCCCCTTTTTTAATAAATTCCACTGCAATACCATCCAAACCTGCTGCCTTGCCGGCTTTCATCTTCCGCAAAGCTTTTACTACCTCTTCTCTGTTTACCAAATCATTTTCCCTAACCCTCTCACTTTCCACACCACCTCGACCAAAACACCCTATATCTGCCACTCTATCATCAAACACATTCAACAAACCTTCAAAATACTCACTCCATCTCCTTCTCACATCACCACTACTTGTTATCACCTCCCCATTTGCGCCCTTCACTGAAGTTCCCATTTGCTCCCTTGTCTTACGCACTTTATTTACCTCCTTCCAGAACATCTTTTTATTCTCCCTAAAATTTAATGATACTCTCTCACCCCAACTCTCATTTGCCCTCTTTTTCACCTCTTGCACCTTTCTCTTGACCTCATGTCTCTTTCTTTTATACATCTCCCACTCAATTGCATTTTTTCCCTGCAAAAATCGTCCAAATGCCTCTCTCTTCGCTTTCACTAATAATCTTACTTCTTCATCCCACCACTCACTACCCTTTCTAATCAACCCACCTCCCACTCTTCTCATGCCACAAGCATCTTTTGCGCAATCCATCACTGATTCCCTAAATACATCCCATTCCTCCCCCACTCCCCTTACTTCCATTGTTCTCACCTTTTTCCATTCTGTACTCAGTCTCTCCTGGTACTTCCTCACACAAGTCTCCTTCCCAAGCTCACTTACTCTCACCACCCTCTTCACCCCAACATTCACTGCTTTCAGGTATATGGACAGTGATATGTTGAAAAAAATAGACAAAATATGCATATGTAGTTCACTAGAATATGCAGTAGGAGTTTTGTCCTCTCACTTGAAGAGCAGAGAATTGCTGAAAATCTCCTAAAGGTATGTATCAAGAATGGGGCTAAAGATGAATGAAATAAGCTAAAATGGGGGAGAGGAGGGCTGCCCTCAATCTACCCATACTGCATGAAAAAAGAATCAGGAAGAAGAAAAGATAATTATGTATAAATTTCCAAGAGGCTATGATGATGCTAACACAGAAAATGGAAAAGGTTATAGAAAAGGGTCGAGAACAAAAGGGGAAAAGTTATGGAGTCATACCTTAAGTTAAAATAAAAAGGAAAGTAAATGCAATCACTACAGGAGAATTCAAAGACCTCAATGATAAGAATACTTAGGAAGAAGGCAGAGGCTCACATTTAAAGCTCCCTCTATGTATGCATGAATAGGTAATGACAAGTTGGTAACAGCAGTATATCTTTCCAAACATGGGTAAGAATGTCTAAATAAATATGGCAGAGTAACATAAGTAGTACAAAATCACATAAGATAGAAAGGATGAATATATAGCAGGGCATGAACATACCAATTTTCCTTTTATATTTGGCTTCAGCAGCGACTGACGGCAGAGCTAGCAGGCGCTTTGCTACATCTCCAGGGGTGGCGGACTGAGTTACTTTTTTATCTGGAAAATATGTAATACTGTAACAAAAAAGGTGATCTGCAACAGGTGATCTGCATTTTGTTTTCAATGTATCAAAAAGGTAGACCACATAACATATGATTTACAACTTTATCATCTAAACATGTTTTATGCAAAATCATTTTACTATGCAAGAAAATCTATTAATAACCATTTATCACAATTTGAGAAACACAAACAAACAAACTGAAAAACACAGGTATGTAAACTTATGCACAAACAGTAATTTCTAAGTTGCATTTAAGAAATTAATACATATATAATAGGAACTGTTGAAACAGACTTTTCAAAGAGGTAGATTCAGGTGAATTTACTATATCTGGACATATCTCAATCCCAGAGATGTATTCAACTACCTCACATGATCAATCAAAATATGGTCTAGATTTTTCACGACCAACCTTTCACTGCTCTAGGCATGTTATGTAGCACCTGCTCTGCACATCACTATATGTCATATTGGCTTCCATCATCACTTGAAATCCCAGCTGATGTTTACTTCTACCAGGTGCCCATAGATGTCACTAGCACAAGCAGCAGCAGCATGCAAAGAAGTATACATGGGCCAGACCAGCAAAACTGCATCTGAGAGATGCTATTGGCATCATCACTCTGTATGCAGGGATGACCACAAAAACACGATCGCTAAACACTGTCGTGAAAACATGCACCCTGTAGACCTTAACAACTCAGTGATACTGTACCCCTCTTCAGATTATGGTAACCATAACATCATTGAATCTGTCTTAATTGCTAATACTAAGAACTTTAATTTGTCCCCAGGCAACTTTAAAGCCCATCCTATTATCAACCAAATCAATATGAAGAATTATCAAGAAACAAAAACATAAGAAAAATATTCAAACACACATTTTGTTATCCAGGCCAAACCCTGCCATGCAACTCAACCCCTTTAACCACATGGCACCCCTCACTCTCTCTTTAACTGTCACTGTCAGTCACTCCAGTGTGTTGTCTAGAATGGCAGAGGTCAGACATGATTTTTGTTGTGGTGTTGGGATTTCAAAAATTTGTGAATTATTGACACCTAATAAGGCAGACTGTCTCTATGAAACAAGTTGTGCCACACGTATAGAAAAATTACATGTTAAATAAAATTATATGAACTACTGAATTGCGATTTCACCTTCATAACAATCATCATGGACTGAACCAGGACATGTGAAGCATCTGGGGTAAACCATGGAAAGTTTTATGGGGCCTGGATGTGAAAGGGAGCTGTGATTCGGTGCATTAGACATGACAGCTAGAGACTGAGTGTGAATGAATGTGGCCTTTTTTGTCTTCTTCCTGGCAGGGTGGCGACAGGAATGGATGAAGGCAGCAAGTATGAATATGTACATGCGTATATATGTATATGTCTGGGTATGTATATGTATGTATACGTTGAAATGTATAGGTATGTATATGTGTGTGTGTGCGGGCATTTATGTATATATATGTGCATGTGGGTGGGTTGGGCCATTCTTTCATCTGTTTCTACGCGACCTCGCTGATGTGGGAGATGGTGATTAAGTATAACAAATAAATTTCATGTGTGGCGGGGTGGCAATGGGAATGGATGAAGGCAGCAAGTATGAATATGTACATGTGTATATATGTATATGTCTGTGTATGTATATGTATGAATATAATGAAATGTATAGGTATGTATATGTGCGTGTGTGGGTGTTTATGTATATACATGTGTATGTGGGTGGGTTGGGCCATTCTTTCGTCTGTTTCCTTGCGCTACCTTGCTGATGTGGGAGATGGTGATTAAGTATAAAAAAATAATTTACTTATTCATTTATCATACTTAATTGCAGTTTCCCACATCAGCAAGGCAGCGCAAGGAAACAGATGAAGAACAGCCCAACCACTCATGTACACATGTATGTACATAAACGCCCATACACGCACACATACATACATATACATATAAATGTATACATACATATACATATATACACATGTACATATTTATACTTGCTGCCTTTATCCATTCCCACACTACCCTGCCAAACAGGAAACGGTTCTAGTTCCTTAATTTGGGAAGGACCATGACCGGGACCATCACTCCATCTTGAACCAATGATTGGGACTGTCAGGAAAACCATGGAGAGGCCTGTGGGTCCTGAATGTGGAGAGGGAGCTGTGGTTTCGGTGCACTACACATGACAGTTAGAGACTGAGTGTGAGTGAATGCAGTCTTTCTTGTCTGTTTTCATGGAGCTACCTCCCTGACACAGAGAGTGGTGATGCTGTTTCCGGTGGGGTGGGATGGTGCCATGAATGGATGAAGGCAAGCAAACATGAAAATGTACATGTGCACATATGTATATGTCTGTGTGTATGTATGTACATGTATATGTGCATACATATACATACACAGACACACACATATATACACATGTACATATTCATATTTGCTGCCTTTACCCATTCCCACACTACCCTGCCAAACAGGAAACAGTTCTAGTTTCTTTGTTTGGGAAGGGCCATGACCAGGACCATCGTTCCATCTTGAGCCAAAGATTGGGACTGTCAGGAAAACCATGGAAAGGTTTGTGGGTCCTGAATGTGGAAAGGGAGCTGTGGTTTCGGTGCATTACACATGACAGTTAGAGACTGAGTGTGAGTGAATGCAGTCTTTCTTGTCTGTTTTCATGGAGCTACATCCCTGACACAGAGGGTGGTGATGCTGTTTCCTGTGGGGTGGGATGGTGCCACGAATGGGTGAAGGCAAGCAAATATAAAAATGTACATGTGCACATATGTATATGTCTTTGTGTATGTATATGTATGTACATGTGTAATGTTGATACGTATAAGTACATGTTAGTATATATGGGTGTATATGAGTGGATAGGTCTATCCTCATCTGTTTCTTGCTGTTATCTTGCTGATGTGGGAAATGGCGATCAAGTATAGTAAATAATGATAATATTCTTTTTTCATAAATAATTGCCATTTCCTGCATTAGCAAGGAAGCGCTAAGACCAAAGGACTAAGCCTTAGATGGAACATCCTCACTTGACCCCCTTTCCTGTTCCTTCTTTTGGAAAACTAAAGACTGGAGGGGATGATTTCTAGCCCCCCACTCCCTCACCTTTCACAACATGCTGGGAATATGTGGGAAGGATTTCTTTCCCCCTATTCTCACAGATAGATCATAATAATAATAATAATTTTTTTTTTTTCGCTGTCTCCCGCGTTTGCGAGGTAGCGCAAGGAAACAGACGAAAGAAATGGCCTAACCCACCCCCATACACATGTATATACATACGTCCACACACGCAAATATACATACCTACACAGCTCTCCATGGTTTACCCCAGACGCTTCACATGCCCTGATTCAATCCACTGACAGCACGTCAACCCGGGTATACCACATCGATCCAATTCACTCTATTCCTTGCCCTCCTTTCACCCTCCTGCATGTTCAGGCCCCGATCACACAAAATCTTTTTCACTCCATCTTTCCACCTCCAATTTGGTCTCCCTCTTCTCCTCGTTCCCTCCACCTCCGACACATATATCCTCTGGGTCAACCTTTCCTCACTCATTCTCTCCATGTGCCCAAACCATTTCAAAACACCCTCTTCTGCTCTCTCAACCACGCTCTTTTTACTTCCACACATCTCTCTTACTCTTACGTTACTTACTCGATCAAACCACCTCACACCACACATTGTCCTCAAACATCTCATTTCCAGCACATCCATCCTCCTGCGCACCACTCTATCCATAGCCCACGCCTCGCAACCATACAACATTGTTGGAACCACTATTCCTTCAAACATACCCATTTTTGCTTTCCGAGATAATGTTCTCGACTTCCACACATTCTTCAAGGCTCCCAGAATTTTCGCCCCCTCCCCCACCCTATGATCCACTTCCGCTTCCATGATTCCATCCGCTGCCAGATCCACTCCCAGATATCTAAAACACTTTACTTCCTTCAGTTTTTCTCCATTCAAACTCACCTCCCAATTGACTTGACCCTCAACCCTACTGTACCTAACAACCTTGCTCTTATTCACATTTACTCTTAACTTTCTTCTTTCACACACTTTACCAAACTCAGTCACCAGCTTCTGCAGTTTCTCACATGAATCAGCCACCAGCGCTGTATCATCAGCGAACAACAACTGACTCACTTCCCAAGCTCTCTCATCCCCAACAGACTTCATACTTGCCCCTCTTTCCAAAACTCTTGCATTAACCTCCCTAACAACCCCATCCATAAACAAATAATAATAATAATAATTTTTTTTTTTTTTTTTTTTATACTTTGTCGCTGTCTCCCGCGTTTGCGAGGTAGCGCAAGGAAACAGACGAAAGAAATGGCCCAACTCCCCCCCCCCATACACATGTATATACATACGTCCACACATGCAAATATACATACCTACACAGCTTTCCATGGTTTACCCCAGACGCTTCACATGCCTTGATTCAATCCACTGCCAGCATGTCAGCCCCGGTATACCATATCGCTCCAATTCACTCTATTCCTTGCCCTCCTTTCACCCTCCTGCATGTTCAGGCCGCGATCACACAAAATCTTTTTCACTCCATCTTTCCAACTCCAATTTGGTCTCCCTCTTCTCCTCGTTCCCTCCACCTCCGACACATATATCCTCTTGGTCAATCTTTCCTCACTCATCCTCTCCATGTGCCCAAACCACTTCAAAACACCCTCTTCTGCTCTCTCAACCACGCTCTTTTTATTTCCACACATCTCTCTTACCCTTACGTTACTTGATCAAACGACCTCACACCACACATTGTCCTCAAACATCTCATTTCCAGCACATCCATCCTCCTGCACACAACTCTATCCATAGCCCACGCCTCGCAACCATACAACATTGTTGGAACCACTATTCCTTCAAACATACCCATTTTTGCTTTCCAAGATAATGTTCTCGACTTCCACACATTCTTCAAGGCCCCCAGAATTTTCGCCCCCTCCCCCACCCTATGATCCACTTCCGCTTTCATGGTTCCATCCGCTGCCAGATCCACTCCCAGATATCTAAAACACTTCACTTCCTCCAGTTTTTCTCCATTCAAACTCACCTCCCAATTGACTTGACCCTCAACCCTACTGTACCTAATAACCTTGCTCTTATTCACATTTACTCTTAACTTTCTTCTTCCACACACTTTACCAAACTCAGTCACCAGCTTCTGCAGTTTCTCACATGAATCAGCCACCAGCGCTGTGTCATCAGCGAACAACAACTGACTCACTTCCCAAGCTCTCTCATCCCCAACAGACTTCATACTTGCCCCTCTTTCCAAAACTCTTGCATTTACCTCCCTAACAACCCCATCCATAAACAAATTAAACAACCATGGAGACATCACACACCCCTGCCGCAAACCTACATTCACTGAGAACCAATCACTTTCTTCCCTTCCTACACGTACACATGCCTTACATAATAATAATAATAATAATAATAATAATAAAAATAATAATAATAATAATAATAATAAAAAAGATACATAAAACATTTATTGTAACTGTGTTTTGGAAACAAATCAATTCTTTTTTTGTCTTCAAGAAAAATATGTAAAATAATTACATACCTGGAAAAGCGTCATTCATCATCTGTTTCCTGAAAAATGTCGATACTGGCAGATTCGTATCGTAGTCACCTACAATGTCAACATCTTCAATTTCATCTTGAATATTCAGTCCTTGAGCTACTTCACTGCTTTCAGATACGAAATCCTCAACCTCTTTTTCTATATCTCGTCCTTCTAACCCTTTGCGATTTGAAGGACTACCTGGTTTTTGAAGTTTATCTGGTGCATCAACTTTGGGAATAGGGCAAGATTCACTACTGCTTAAAATTTTCACCTCACTGTTAGACACAGACTTTAATACCACAGGAGTACTTTTCTCAGTACTACTCAACTCACTTGATGGAACACTTGACACCTCCTCACTCTTTGACTGCAAATCCAGTTTGGAACACTGAAAATCCTTTGATATAATGGGGGAGACTTGTGAAATCAAATCAGAATTGGTTCTTATTTTTTCTGGATCCACATGTGAAGAGTCTTGTAAAGACTCTTTGACTTGTGGTTTATCTGACTGAGATGTGTCACAAACTACAGACCCTGGCACTGATGAGCACTTAACAAATGGCGATAAAGTGTCTGATGCTTTTGCTTTACTCTCCTTAGTAACAGATAAATCTTGCAGCAAAAGAGTTTCTGAAAAACTTGAAGTGGTCTGCGTAGATTCCTGATGAATGGTACAAGAATGATCCAGGGGTAATGGCTGAGATCTACGGGTTACAGATTGATTACATGCTGATGATTCTATCGATTCTTTTTCCTTCCACTGAGGGGCACTATGTCCTAAACATATAAAATCCCCAGCTACAGTGCAGCTACACCCATTACCATCTTGCATTTTTGATTTTAGTGCTGGTGGACAACATTTTTCATTGGCACTCCCAGTATCTGTCTTCCCTGATGATGTGCGATGAGAGGAATTCTCTGCAGTATAACTTATTTCTCTCATCTTCTGGATTGGAACCTTTTCACCAATACCTATCATTTCTCCTCCATCTCCTCTTTTCTTGGATGCCAATTTCACTAAAAAGTCTCCAGTCATATCATATGTGTATGAGGAAAGCTCTCCAGTGCTTTCCCTAATGAAATATTTGATAGCATTAACCTGGAAAAGCATAGCATCAGGGGTGGTTGACGAACTCATAACAGCTGACACAACAGAACCAAGAATAAGTACTGGTAGAGGATGATCTCCATCTCTATACACATAACCTCTTCTAGCTAAACCATACAGCATGGAAGTTGAGCTGCCATTTTTCACACTAAGTGTAACTGGAGATTGTGTTTTTAATGACATTCGATAAATATTCATTAAAACATTTTTTCTAATGGTGCCAAGAAGCCACTCCAACTTAACACTTTTAAAATTTAAAGAAAGATCAACTGCACTCCAATGGTATCCACCTTTTTTTATTGGAACACATTTACTCCCTACTTCTTCAACTTCCTCAATACCCTTTCGTTCATGTTCTACAACACGGCTTTCATTTTGGGCTGGTAATTTACATGAAATTTTAATAAGTTTGGCTTCAGGTAAGCTGCTCTCTTCACCATCACGCAATGCTACTTTTGACTCCAAAGCTTTACTGTGAGCACCTGAAGACCAAGTATCTCCACTTTTAAGCATGTCTCTGTGAGTACTTTGAAGTAAAGCATTCAGCTGCATTGCATTTAAGGATGTCTTGACAATAACAGCATCCCCTGGTGAATTTGCTGAATTAAGCGTGCTTGATTTAGTGATATCACTTGCAAACACTGTGTCACAGTCTTTTTGAGGTGACTGTGTTTTACTAGATATTGTACTTGAAATAGTTATTACAGAAGAAACAACATTAGTTTCAGCTTTCCCACCACTAGAAACTGGAGGTGCTGGCATTATCAGTAATGATGGAGAAGTGCAAGAACGGCTTGAGTTTGATTCAGCTCTTGAAAATGTTGATTCAGATGCAGTTCTCACTCGAGTAATAGTAAGACTGTTTGTTGCTGGTCCTATCACCACAACATCATCAGAGTCATCTTGAACAGTGGTGTCTTTCTCAGTTTCTTGGGATGCATTATTAGTTTCAGTCTTCCCCAGTGATGAAATTTCATCAGTGCAAGACTTACTAGGTAAAGTTCCTGCATTTTTCAAGGGTACAAGCAAAGTTCCTGTACAAGGTGATGCAAATGATGGAGAATCATTGATTACTGTAGGTCTTGGAACAAGCAATTTTGATTTCTGCTCAACAAATGGTGGTGGTCTTGTGATAATGTTCCCCAAGTTACCTAACATTGAAGAAGGCACAACCAACATCTTTTTCTCATTTTCACTAGGTCCACTTGTAACTGCCACATTAGTAGCATGGGCATCACTAGTCTCAGCAGAAGCTGGAAAAAAAATCATTTTATTGCTGTCCTGACTTGATGGAACAAGAAACATCTTCATCTTACTAGTGTCTAGTCCTCCATTACTTCCATGGATGGTGGGTAGAAGCATCATTCGTGGTGATGATCCTCCACTAACAGTTGGCATAAATATCATTTTTGAAACACATCCAGAACTTACTGGAATATACAACATTTTCGAATTGGGTGCTGATGAAACTGATAAATTTTGATTAACTATCGTATTGTTACCCTCTTCAGCAGCAGTCTGTGTAGAAGTACGCAACGCTGTATTTCCTGGCATGGCTGGTGATATAACTCTCCTGTTCTGACCTGGACATTCATTTATCTTTGGTATATTGTTACTTGACTCTTCTTTCACTGAAACACCACTTTCAGGTATGGATAACACAAAAGCAGGAGATTCTGGAGTTATTTTTGGAGGAAGTATGGCTAATTTTCCAGAAGTACCAGGTCCTGACATAAGTGGCTGTGATGAGGTTTTTGGGGAAAATGTTGTTGTTGCTAAGGTTTGGCTCACTAACGGGAGTGAATTCTCACCAGTAGAATCACTGAACACTCGGGCACTGCTTGGATTCAACTTGAAAGTTTTCATGCCTGGGGTAGAAGTTATGACAGCAGATAATGTAGTAGTAGTCTTTGTTAAAGTACTGAAAGCAGCTGGCCCACAGTTAAGCTGCTGCTGAAGTTCAGATCTGACCCCACTTTTTGATACACTCTGGGTTTTCATAAAATCTTTTCTTTGTGATATTTCACTGTGAAGTTCATCTACAGAACCTGTAGAAGCTGGAACTGGTATATTATCAAACTCTTCCTTAAATGAGGTACTACTTACAGGTCTGGATACATCACGAGTAGTAGAATCTGAAGTTACTATCGGTGATGTTATGTTTAACTTTCCAGAAGTACAAGATCTTGACATAACTGGCTGTGATGAACTTCCTGTAGAAAGTGATGCTGTCAGACTTGGGCTCATTAAAGTCAGTGAGGTCTCTACCGAAGAATCACCAAACACTCGGCTACTGGATGGATTCAGTTTAATTGCTTTCATGCCAACATTAGATGTCACTAAAGCTGATACTGAACCAGATGTCTTAGTTACAGTGCTAAAAGCAGATGATCCACAGTAAAGCTGTTGAAGTTCAGACCTAACTCCACTTACTGGTACAATGTCTTCAGTTTTCAAAGCTTCCTTTCTTTGAGTAACTTCAGTATCAAGCTCATCTAAAGAACATGTAGAAATTGGAACTAGGTCAGGAATGGCCTTTGATGAAGAGGATGTTTTTCTAGTTAGTGACGACGAATTTTCAAATGAGGGAATCGTAACCACTGAATCATCACATACTCTTTCTGGGGATCCAATAAACTCAGCCATATTAGAATCTGAAGCACTATGTACACTTGCTATTAAGGGAAGACTGCCTTCCCATGCTCCACTATCTCTCTCTTGAGAAGCAGCATCAGCAAGTCCAGGCACTTCATCTTCTGAAGGTAAAATAACAACATCAGGCCTATCCTCCTTTGGTTGTTCCTTTTGCTTCTCCTCCTCTTCTAGGTCAATAACTTGCGGTGCAATTGATGAGACCTTTTGTACTGTACCCACCTTCGTCTTTTGTTCAGGATACTTTGAAGTCTTGACAGGACCTTTCTTCTGAACTACCCCAACAATTTCCCACTTGTTATTCAAATCACATCGAATCATGACAAACCTGAAAATTTACCACTTATCAGAAAATATAATGCTTCATTTTGAACACACAATAATTTTTTTTTTTTTTTTTTTTTTTAAACTATTCGCCATTTCCCGCATTAGCGAGGTAGCGTTAAGAACAGAGGACTGGGCCTTTTTTGGAATATCCTCACCTGGCCCCCCTCTGTTCCTTCTTTTGGAAAATTAAAAAAAAAAAAAAAAAAAAAGAGAGGGGAGGATTTCCAGCCCCCTGCTCCCTCCCCTTTTAGTCGCCTTCTACAACACGCAGGGAATACGTGAGAAGTATTCTTAATCCCCTATCCCCAGGGATACACAATAAATATATATATATATAGAAGAGAGGAAAGTGATTGGTTCTCAGTGAATGTAGGTTTGCGGCAGGGGTGTGTGATGTCTCCATGGTTGTTTAATTTGTTTATGGATGGGGTTGTTAGGGAGGTGAATGCAAGAGTTTTGGAAAGAGGGGCAAGTATGAAGTCTGTTGGGGATAAGAGAGCTTGGGAAGTGAGTCAGTTGTTGTTCGCTGATGATACAGTGCTGGTGGCTGATTCATGTGAGAAACTGCAGAAGCTGGTGACTGAGTTTGGTAAAGTGTGTGAAAGAAGAAAGTTAAGAGTAAATGTGAATAAGAGCAAGGTTATTAGGTACAGTAGGGTTGAGGGTCAATTCAATTGGGAGGTGAGTTTGAATGGAGAAAAACTGGAGGAAGTGAAGTGTTTTAGATATCTGGGAGTGGATCTGGCAGCGGATGGAACCATGGAAGCGGAAGTGGATCATAGGGTGGGGGAGGGGGCGAAAATTCTGGGAGCCTTGAAGAATGTGTGGAAGTCGAGAACATTATCTCGGAAAGCAAAAATGGGTATGTTTGAAGGAATAGTGGTTCCAACAATGTTGTATGGTTGCGAGGCGTGGACTATGGATAGAGTTGTGCGCAGGAGGATGGATGTGCTGGAAATGAGATGTTTGAGGACAATGTGTGGTGTGAGGTGGTTTGATCGAGTAAGTAACGTAAGGGTAAGAGAGATGTGTGGAAATAAAAAGAGCGTGGTTGAGAGAGCAGAAGAGGGTGTTTTGAAATGGTTTGGTCACATGGAGAGAATGAGTGAGGAAAGATTGACCAAGAGGATATATGTGTCGGAGGTGGAGGGAACGAGGAGAAGAGGGAGACCAAATTGGAGGTGGAAAGATGGAGTGAAAAAGATTTTGAGTGATCGGGGCCTGAACATGCAGGAGGGTGAAAGGAGGGCAAAGAATAGAGTGAATTGGAGCGATGTGGTATACCGGGGTTGACGTGCTGTCAGTGGATTGCATCAAGGCATGTGTATGGGGGGGGGTTGGGCCATTTCTTTCGTCTGTTTCCTTGCGCTACCTCGCAAATGCGGGAGACAGCGACAAAGCAAAAAAGAAAAGAAAAAAAAATATATATATATAAATATATATATATATATATATATATATATATATATATATATATATATATATATATATATATATATTTTTTTTTTTTTTTTTTTTTTTTTATACTTTGTCGCTGTCTCCCGCGTTTGCGAGGTAGCGCAAGGAAACAGACGAAAGAAATGGCCCAACCCCCCCCCATACACATGTACATACACACGTCCACACACGCAAATATACATACCTACACAGCTTTCCATGGTTTACCCCAGACGCTTCACATGCCTTGATTCAATCCACTGACAGCACGTCAACCCCTGTATACCACATCGCTCCAATTCACTCTATTCCTTGCCCTCCTTTCACCCTCCTGCATGTTCAGGCCCCGATCACACAAAATCTTTTTCACTCCATCTTTCCACCTCCAATTTGGTCTCCCTCTTCTCCTCGTTCCCTCCACCTCCGACACATATATCCTCTTGGTCAATCTCTCCTCACTCATTCTCTCCATGTGCCCAAACCATTTCAAAACACCCTCTTCTGCTCTCTCAACCACGCTCTTTTTATTTCCACACATCTCTCTTACCCTTACGTTACTTACTCGATCAAACCACCTCACACCACACATTTTCCTCAAACATCTCATTTCCAGCACATCCATCCTCCTGCGCACATCTCTATCCATAGCCCACGCCTCGCAACCATACAACATTGTTGGAACCCCTATTCCTTCAAACATACCCATTTTTGCTTTCCGAGATAATGTTCTCGACTTCCACACATTTTTCAAGGCTCCCAAAATTTTCGCCCCCTCCCCCACCCTATGATCCACTTCCGCTTCCATGGTTCCATCCGCTGACAGATCCACTCCCAGATATCTAAAACACTTCACTTCCTCCAGTTTTTCTCCATTCAAACTCACCTCCCAATTGACTTGACCCTCACCCCTACTGTACCTAATAACCTTGCTCTTATTCACATTTACTCTAAACTTTCTTCTTCCACACACTTTACCAAACTCAGTCACCAGCTTCTGCAGTTTCTCACATGAATCAGCCACCAGCGCTGTATCATCAGCGAACAACAACTGACTCCCTTCCAAGCTCTCTCATCCCCAACAGACTTCATACTTGCCCCTCTTTCCAAAACTCTTGCATTTACCTCCCTAACAACCCCATCCATAAACAAATTAAACAACCATGGAGACATCACACACCCCTGCCGCAAACCTACATTCACTGAGAACCAATCACTTTCCTCTCTTCCTACACGTACACATGCCTTACATCCTCGATAAAAACTTTTCACTGCTTCTAACAACTTGCCTCCCACACCATATATTCTTAATACCTTCCACAGAGCATCTCTATCAACTCTATCATATGCCTTCTCCAGATCCATAAATGCTACATACAAATCCATTTGCTTTTCTAAGTATTTCTCACATACATTCTTCAAAGCAAACACCTGATCCACACATCCTCTACCACTTCTGAAACCGCACTGCTCTTCCCCAATCTGATGCTCTGTACATGCCTTCACCCTCTCAATCAATACCCTCCCATATAATTTACCAGGAATACTCAACAAACTTATACCTCTGTAATTTGATCACTCACTCTTATCCCCTTTGCCTTTTTTTTCTTTTAAACTATTCGCCATTTCCCGCGTTAGCGAGATAGCGTTAAGAACAGAGGACTGGGCCTTTTTTGGAATATCCTCACCTGGCCCCCTCTGTTCCTTTTTTTGGAAAATTAAAAATATATATAAAGAGAAACATGCCATTCATGTAAACCATTTACACCAAAGTAATAAAAGCTCATACACAATGAATCTTTACCTTGGCCTTGTTCCAATATATGGTGGAGGGAAAAAGATTTCTCGCATATTTGGCCCAACATCAAGAGTACTGTTGCTAATCATGTTATGAATACGTTGCATTACCCTTAATGACTCTATGGAATCAACTGTATCAATGATGCACCTGAAAATAAACAAAATGTATGATTTCTATATAAATGCAGTTCACCATAATCAAGAGCTAGGTAAAATCAAATCTCAATAAGGTACATGTGAATTTATGGTTAATAATCTTTCAAGTTCTGTCATATAGGTACAACTGTATCAAAAAGTTCTTTGACACTTCCGGTAATATCTAGCATTTGTATGTGTGTTTAATAATAATGTAGCTGTTGCCAGACTCTGCCTACCTAAGGTTAGAAGTTTAGTGAACAGTCACCTATGCTGATGCTGTATAACTTTCAGTTAACGAAACAGTCATCTTTGCTGATGATGTATCACTGTCAGTTATTGAAACAAAGTCTCATCAAATCCCTTCTTACTTAAAAGGAGTCCATCCTGTCCATGCTACTTAGTGTAATGCAACACTGGAGCTGCAGGAATCCCTGCAATTATACCCTAATAAATCTTATTTTCATACTTTTATACTTATATGCAATGTCCCACATCAGTGAGGTAGTGCCAGAAACAGACAAAGAAAGGCTGCATTCACTCACATTGACTTTGTCGTCATCATGTGTTATGCATTAAAACCACGGTCCCCTATCCACAACTTGGCCCTAGAGATCTTTCCATGGTTCCCCTAGCTGCTTCATATGCACTAGTTCAATCCAACTACAGTAAGGTGCACCTTATATACCACAACACTCCAATTCACTCCATCCTAAGCATGCCTTTCACTCTCCTGCAAGTTCAGACCCTATACACTTAAATTCGTTTTCATTCCATCTTTCCATATACAATTTTGTCTCTCCCTTCTCCTTGTCCCCTTCACTTCTAACGTATACTTCCTCTCTGTCAACCTTTCCTTGCTAATTTTCTCCAAATGTCCAAACCATTTTGGCAAACCCTCTTCAGCTCTCTCAACCACACTCTTCTCATTGTCACTCCTCTCTCTCTTATCCTGTTCTTACTGCATCAAACCATCTCAAGTCACATTCTGTCATCAAAGCTTGCATTTCCAACACTTCCATCCTCCTCTGCACATCCCCATCTAGCTCCCATGTATTGCATCCATATAATGTTGGGACAACTATACCTTTAAACACAACTATTTTTTTTTTTTTTTTTTTTTTTTTATACTTTGTCGCTGTCTCCCGCGTTTGCGAGGTAGCGCAAGGAAACAGACGAAAGAAATGGCCCAACCCCCCCCCATACACATGTATATACATACGTCCACACACGCAAATATACATACCTACACAGCCTTCCATGGTTTTCCCCAGACGCTTCACATGCCCTGATTCAATCCACTGACCACGTCAACCCCGGTATACCACATCGCTCCAATTCACTCTATTCCTTGCCCTCCTTTCACCCTCCTGCATGTTCAGGCCCCGATCACACAAAATCTTTTTCACTCCATCTTTCCACCTCCAATTTGGTCTCCCTCTTCTCCTCGTTCCCTCCACCTCCGACACATATATCCTCTTGGTCAATTTTTCCTCACTCATTCTCTCCATGTGCCCAAACCACTTCAAAACACCCTCCTCTGCTCTCTCAACCACGCTCTTTTTACTTCCACACATTTCTCTTACCCTTACGTTACTCACTCGATCAAACCACCTCACACCACACATTGTCCTCAAACATCTCATTTCCAGCACATCCATCCTCCTGCGCACAACTCTATCCATAGCCCACACCTCGCAACCATACAACATTGTTGGAACCACTATTCCTTCAAACATACCCATTTTTGCTTTCCGAGATAATGTTCTCGACTTCCACACATTCTTCAAGGCCCCCAGAATTTTCGCCCCCTCCCCCACCCTATGATCCACTTCCGCTTCCATGGTTCCATCCGCTGCCAGATCCACTCCCAGATATCTAAAACACTTCACTTCCTCCAGTTTTTCTCCATTCACACTCACTTCCCAATTAACCTGACCCTCTGCCTTGCATTTACTCACATTTATTCTCAACTTCCTCTTTTCATGGTCTCCCGAACTAAGATATCAAATTCTGCAGTTTCTCATTCAAATCTGCCATCAGTGCTTTGTCATCAGCAAACAACAACTGACTCACTTCCCAGGCCTCCCATACCACCTACACAGTGCATACTTGCCCCTCCCCAAGACCCTTGCATTTACTCCCCTCACCACCCTATATGTAAACAAATTAAACAGCCTTGGTGACATCATACAACCCTGTCATGGGCCAAACTTCACCTGGAACCACTCACTCTCCTCTCTTCCCACTTACACACATGCCTTACACTCATCATAAAAACTTCTCAATGGTAACAGATCCATAACTGCCACATACATATCCTGATTCTTTAAGATATTTCTCACTTATTCTTCAGAGCAAACACCTGATCCACATATTCTCTACTCCAAAAACCACTGTTCCTCCCTATCAGATGATCTGTACATAATTTCACCTTCTCAATCAATCCCCGAACAACTTTGAAATTACATCAAAATTAACCATAACAGTGAAAGCAGAACTCTTTATTGCATAAAAGAAAGCATATTTTCTTCCTATCTATATCACAGTAATAGAATACAAAAATCCATGTTTTGTATGTAATGCAAGGAGCATCAAGGCATTAATAAATTTTTTGCTACATTTGTTGTAATGTGTTCACATCAAAAATCCTTATCATTGGGAATTCTGTTCCTTAACTGCTCAATGTACACTGAAAAATTCAAGAGCAGAATTTGCAGTATTTTAAGGACTGTCAACATGGTTGTCCTAATGATCATGGCAAGAAATTGTATTACAATTTAATGTTCTCCATGTAACACAGGGAGTACACATTTCTGTATTTTAATATTGTAATAAAAGACTGTCTGATATGCTCTCTAATATGTAATCAACACCTCAGGTGAACTTCATATTTAATTGCAAAGTTAATTTCAAAGTTATCCATGTAATTTTGGGATACCCTGTATGTTGAGGAAATTTGCATTACCCAATAAATACTTAATGGAAAGTAAAATAGCCAATTTCTAGCTACTGCAAAATAAAAGGGGAAGTTTCTGCACAAGCATGACCAAACTTACAAGTAGGAACTACTTGTAAAGATTTATCCGTCATATTGTTTATGTTATTTCTATAAAAACTTTTGGTAAAAACCATCTGAAAATTTGATAAATCTGACACTGGTGTTAGAGGAAGATGTTGCAAGGAAGATAGGAGTAGTGTGATAGGTGTGGGGGAAGTGTGGAGGGTGATAAGGACTGTAACATTAGGTACCACTACAATTGGTACTGACAATACTTAATAATACTAAAATAGTGTAGGAAGTAATTAGCAGATAAATGAGACTGGAGAGCAACACAGAGAGTAAGGAAGTTGTGATGGAAAAGACCAGGTAGAATTTTAGCGACAATATGTCAAACATGTTATATCCATTAGTCTTTATCAAAAATATATCTAATTCAAGATTCTAGCATTATGAGTTAAAAAATGCATATAAAAGACTTAAAACCAATGTTAAATATCTTTTATCAATCTAAAATAATCCTGGCAATAATCCTGATGCTCCTTTTACTAATCTTATGCCCCTTCATGTGATCTCTTTTTGGACCGTGTGAAAAGCACTTCTTTCTCTGTACACAAGCAAGGATTGTGGTCCTGACAGCACCCATCCCCGTGTTCTGAAAGACTGTGCCTCTGAACTTGCACCTGTGCCTCCTGGTCTGTTCCGTTTGTGTTTAAAAACCAAAACCTATTCTTCTTGGAAATGCATTGATACATTCCATCCCTAGGAAGGATAACTGTTCTGATCCCTCTATCATCCTACTGCCTTGACATCTACCATTTTCAAAGTCTTTGAATCCCTTCTCAACCCCCATATCCTTAAACACCTCAAAAATCAGTCTTCTCTCTCATCACCAGTATGGCTTCCATAAGGCAAGAGCCACTGGTGATATTCTATCCTATCTTACTAATGTCTGGTCTTCATTCCTGAGAGATTTGGGGATCATGTGTAGTTGCCCTGGATGTATCTAAGGCTTTTGACTGGGTGTGGCATTGGGGTCTCATCTCTATGCTCCACTCTTCTGACTTACCTCTCTCACTTTGCTCCTTCATACTTAGCTTCCTCTCTGGCCAATCTATCTCTGTAGTTGTGGGATCAATCTCCAACCTTTTCTCTAGCAACAGCAGTGTCCCTCAAGGTTCTGTCCTGTCCCCAATACTTTTTCTCCTATTTTTAAACGATTTCCTTTCCTCCACAAATAACTCGATGCACTCATATGATGATGACTCAACACTGCATTCATCCACGTCCTTCAATTCTGCTCCCTCTTCTCTCACTCAATCTACATCTCGTCTTGACAAAACTTCCTCAATAAACTTGGACTTGGACAGGATATCTCAGTGGGGTACACAAAATCTTGTTACGTTTAATGCATCGAAAACCCAATTTCTACCCTTCTCTCTATCAAAAACTCCTCACAACTCTCGTCTTTCCTCTAACAGTTCTGTAATTCTACCTCCAGACACAATGAACATACTTGATAATACTGTAACATCCACTCTTTCTTGGAAACCCCACATTACGGGAATAGCTTAGTTTGCCTCTAAGAAACTGGGTGTCCTGTTTAGATGTTGAAACTTCTTCTCTTTGAACAGTTGCTCCATTTATACAAGGAAATGATTCAACCTTGTATGGAGTACAGCTCTCACATTTGGGGTGGTTCTGTCTCTGCATGCTTACTTGACAGAGTTGAATCGAAAGCAATACGACTTATAAACTGTAACAGGAACTTCAAAACTTGACCTACTTGCCCTATGCTGCAATACTGGTTCACTTTCCCTCTTCTATAGGTATTACTTTGGTTTCTACTCCTGAGAGCTGACTGCTTGTGTGCTCTCACCACTTGCGAGACCACACAATACTAGGTAAGCTGCTGCATCACATGATTACTGTGTGGCCATCAGCAACTCAAGGGTGAGCCATTTTGTTACCTGCTTCTTTCCCTACATGTCAAAGCTTTGGAACTCTCTACCTTCTCATGTTTTCCCAATAACTATGACCTGGCACATTTCAAAAGTCATGCCTTTCACTTCCTCCAAAATTCATAAATATTTTCCCATGTCTTTTCTTTTTCCATTTCATAATTCTCTCTACACTTCAATTAAGGCACAGCCTAAATGTGGACTTTTATCTGTGACTGGAGCCTTAAAAGAAAAGAAAAAAATAATTTGTTACACAAATATTCCATTCTTGAGACTGAAAAATTTCAGTCACGAACATAATTTCAATTATAACATAGGTATCAATTGCTTGACTTACTGTTTCAATTTGGAATGGGTTTTCAAGGAACATAACCCATTTGCATGTTGAGGTACAGGTCAACTTGCACACATGCCTTGCTCTCCAAGAGAAAACTCCTCACTGTATTCAGGAGCAATTGTTTCACAACAAATACTTATAGCACATTCCATATGGCATTTCTGTCAATCTTTCAGAAGCTTTTCCCACGTCCATAAATGCAACATAAAAATCCTTTTGAAGTATTTTTCAAATTCTTCAGAATAAATATCTATCTAGTCATCCTACTACCTCTGCTAAAGCCACAGAGGTCCTTCCTAATCACATGTTTTGTGCATACCACCATCCACTTAATCATTAGTCTCCCATACACTTCATCAGGCATGCCTGACATACTTTAACCACAGTGCTTCAAACGTTCATGTTTGTTCCCAATGTTTTTACACAATGGCATTATACACACTTTCTACCAGTCCTTCGGCATCTTACTTTATGCCACACATACACACACATCAAACAGCCTGACTAACCAGCCTACAGCAGCATCACCCACTTTCTGAAGAAATTCAACAGCAATCCTACCCAATTGGCTATCCCAAACTTCCTTTTATGCAAGGTATTCACAACCTACTTTCCTATCACTGTAGAACATGCTGCTAAGGCTCTCTCACTTCACATGCCTCCTTGCCCTAAACACAGTACATCAGCCTCCTTCTCATCTAGCAAATTCAGCAGTCTTCAAAATACCCATTCCATCTCTCTCTCACACCTTTGCCTGTTACAACTTCCCCATCTGTTCTACTCACTCTTGCCCCCATATGTTTCCTTGTTCTCACATTATTTACCTCTTTCTGAAACATTTTCTTATCCTCTCAACCCATCTACCACTTGCCATCTTTTTCAACTCATGTTCCTTTTACTTGACCACTAGCCACTTTTTCTTGTATGCTTCCAAATTTCCATACCACTTGCAGTCTATCTATCTAATCTATCAATCTATATCTCTGATGCCAGTTCCCTCCAGGAACTCCCATCAAGGGGTGGCCAAGGCAAAAGTCTCCTGTCTTTCCATGCCTCCCTTGCATACGCCATTCCATGCACTCTTACTCTGTTTCTCTCCCTTCAGTATTCCTCCACCCTATTTGCCCATGTTACAGGTGGTCTTCCACTCACACCAAACCCTTTGATTGTACTATAATACAAGCACAAACCACCTCAAAATATTATGTTTCCCCAATTCTACTACTACACAATTCATTCCCTTTGCATTCCTTGCCATACCACAAATCAAACCTTTTTTAAACCTCATATTCCTGATCACTTTCCTCTCTAAGCAACCAACTCAATAAATTTCCCTAATTTTCATTTACAGAAAGAACCCTATGTTCCCTTTTTATGCCTTCAACTGCCAAATCTTTCACCCTTATATTCAGATTTCCAAACAACAGGACTCAAGCCCTTGTATCAAAATTGCCAAGGCACTCCTACAATACACTTCCTTCATCTTTGCTTCAAAAACTGCCAGGTGCATAAGCAATAACATTACCCACCTCTCATACCTTGTTTACATTCTTAAGTTGTGTTATAGTGCAGGATGTCACATCCACAAGGCAAAGAGAGTAAGTCATACTGGTAAATCATACAGGATATCCAATCTGGCAATTACAATAAACAGTTTAAACTGTAGTGCTTATGGTCATGCTGTTAAGAGCGGAGAGTGACACAAGATGTCATACCAAACTGGTAAAGTGAATCAATTCATGCCAGCAATTCAGGTACACATCACACTGGATATCTAACCTGGCAATTACAATAAACTGCATAAATTTTGAAGCGCCTATGACTAAGCTATTTTAGTGGAAAGTTTCCAAAATACAATGCAGTACTTGAATTAGAGGGAAGTGCAGAGTGTGACACTGTTTAATTGTCTTAGTACTGTATGAGAATGCTTCTGGAATATGTTTGGTGAGTGAGAGAAGATATGAAAGATTCTAACCTCAAGAAAGAATGAGATTACATTAGAATAATAGTCTACATTTATCTCTTTTAAGCATGATGGCAGGATAAACCTAGGCAGCTTCTGAAAATTATAGTATAAAGCAAGGGCTATCATCAAAATCTTAATGTATTAGCTTTTAGCCATCAAAACATATTTGCAGTGGTTGAATTATATAGTTTCAAAAAACTTTTGTTCCAACTTACCTTCCAGCTTTGTTGATTCCAATAACTCCAATAATGTTCATATTAATAAGCTTCCTGAAGCGTGCCTCTGCAACCAATAATGCATTTCCAGGGAAGTTATTTGACAAATCCAGTTCAAGTTCTCCTCTTTTCTCTTCTGCAAGCATCATTTCCAGCAATGAAAGAGGTTTTCGGCAAAGCCTCTTCTCAGAATTTGCAGCTCTGCCTGATTCCTTCTCATTATTTACACTGCTTAATGAAGTAGTAGAAATCTTACTTTCTTCTGGGAAAAGACTCTCAACAGACAATGGTAATGAGTTTGGTGACAAAGAATCATTCCAAGGCAAAA
The DNA here is from genome assembly GCF_036320965.1 of Panulirus ornatus. Classification (NCBI taxonomy): domain Eukaryota; kingdom Metazoa; phylum Arthropoda; class Malacostraca; order Decapoda; family Palinuridae; genus Panulirus; species Panulirus ornatus. The sequence continues at coordinate 16,311,787 of NC_092264.1, forward strand.
TGTCTTCTTGCATGCTTGACTGTCGTGACTTCTTTGTTGACTGGCTTGCATCATATCCTAATTTCGGTGCAGGCTTGTCATATACACCACTTAATTTTCTCTTTACAGGTCCTTTCACATCTTTTGATGATAAGTATGTCTTCATATTCTTTGATACTATATGTTTTTGAGTTTTGGCCAGTGAAGTTAATGAATCTAAATCAACATCATCACTGTAACTTGATGAAGTGAGGTCCACAAGGGGAACTGTTCCACAAACTGTTTTAGCCTTTCCAGCATGTAATTCATCACTATCTGAGGCACTTCCTAAAACAGTGGGCAAGCCTGTAAGTGAGTCACCTGAAGAAGATTCCAGTTTTCCACCAGATGGGTTTGTTGGTACATTTATTTTTTCTTTTTCATGTCTAAGAGATTTAACAACAGTTTCCACCATTTGCTCTGGTGTAGTTTCTCGGGCAGTAGGACCACTAATTGTCATATGCTTAGTTTCTTCAAAGATACACTGTTTTGAATAACCAGATGTCCGTGCACAATGTGTTTCTGTGGGATGATACCATTCTTTCAGTTTCCAGCTGTATTTACGTCTGGCTTCGGTGTTGTTCACAATAATGTTAACTACAGAGCAGCAAGATTCTCCTGAGGTATTTCTATCCTCAAACTCAATGTTCTTGGAAGATGACACCAAGCCACAATTTCGTTTCTCTCTCAACGCTTCCTCAAATGTATCCAATGCACTAGGGATCTTAGTATTTGAGTCACTTCTGGAGAACCTTTCCTTCTTTTCTGGTGAAACCTCCTTGTGGGAATCATAGAAGGTGGGATCCAAAAGACATTTGCAGTCATAACAGGAGTGATTCATGCACCAAATACTGATACCCTTTATATCATACCATGGAACATTCAACTTGAAGCGTTTTATATACTTGGAAGCTTCACTTAATGGGATACTTGGAAATTCTGCAGAAAGGAAAAACACAAAAATTAGTAAATGACAACTGTAATGCACTGAACTCTGTACTCTGCATCTAAACCTATTTGATATGGGTTCAACCACACAGGAAAAAAAGACTTGTAGCACATTATATGCTAATGTAAATACATGACTTAGTTGGCCCTTCCTGACAGGAAAGTTACTACCATCCAAAAGGTGAGAAATAATATAAACAGTACTTGCTTTAATCTAGCAATCAACTAATGAACAGTATATGTGAAAACTACAACAACTTAACATAAAAACCTTCAATTCCTCATGCTCCAATATCTTGCCTTTCTTGAGAACCTGCTCATATTCTTGGGCAAATTAAAATTTCTACACTGCATAAAATAAGAAAAAATGTAATTCAAGCTATGAGCTTGATGGGTCTTGCATGAATATACTAAGGTTTGTATAGAAGGGTATTAGTTCAATGAGTTAAGGAGTCTGATACATCAATCTGGCAACTCTCTTGGTGATTTTGCTATTTTGGGTGTGCTTTCATTGTTCCCTTAAATCCATTAATAGCTATATATCCTCTAATTGTTCTCCTTCAAAAGCATAAGATCATAAGGGAAATGCTCACATAAAATAATTCAGAGCAAAAGCTTACATAAAACACTTATGAGTGTATGAGGGAGTGCCAGGTGGGAACAGGCATCAAAGATAGATAAACAGACAGATAGACTGTACCTCATGTGATACGAAAAAAAATTAAATGATTTAATGAATTATGAAGTACAGGACATTTTCACTATGAATGGATTCACTCTCTATGAATTCACAGATAAACAATGTAAGTCATTACCAAAAATTCAAATGGCATGAAGTGTGGTTCACACCTGAAAAAGAATGAGCATGAACACTAATACACACACCGTGAAATTCACACTGTAGATATCACAATGAATCATGAAATCACCAGCCAGTTTCCATGTGCTGTGTACTTTGTAAAGCTGTACCTTTCTTTCTGGTTTATCAGGAGGAAAGCTGATATACTACCACTTTCAAAGGAATGCCGTGTCCCCCTTTGCACTGTCTCTCACCATCATGATGGCTACAGAGAGAGGTGTCATGGCAGCACAGGCCTTGAGGCAAAAACCTTACCAGGCCCCACTTTCTCCATTCTAATATTTTCATGAACTTACAAAAATAGACCCTAAGTCAAGAAAGCAGTGACCTCATAAATAAATCAAAAACACAGCAGCAACTGTTGTTAGCTTATAGTATAAGTATAATAAGTAAACAAGTATCGACACCTAGAAAATCTATAAAGTGACAAAAAAATATTATTCATTACTCAAATTAACATTTCAGTCAAGAGGAAGTGACAACATGGGCTTTTGCTTTACTGTTGAAAATAGGATTATGTGGGATTTGAGAGAAACAGGAGCTTGGGATTGGCCCTATCAATGTATCCCTTGCCCTGGGGAAGCAACCCTTTGTGTTCCTCCTCATCAAACCTGATTATGGAGGGAGACAACACTAAACTCTTCTGTATCACACCCTTAATAAACTTAAATCAACTACAAATGTCTTTGGCCTAACCATCCATGAAACGTGATGGAGGGAACAATGATAAAATCTTGCCTGTCAGTATACAATGGAATGGATAAACCATTAAGTATCAACAATGCACAAAGCTGAAAGGACATCCCTGTTCATGCACTGAATTGTGTATGGAGCCTTCTTTTGCCTGAGGTTGTCCAATACTTCAAAATTTTAAAAGGAGAAGGACTTCAAGGATATTGTGAAAGAGTCATCAGATCACAGGTGACCCTTTTTCCCAAGAAATCAATGAGGAGCAAGAGAAGCAGCTTCTGGAGAGTTTGGAAGACCTGTCTTCATCTGACATCCTAGGAATGGTGGAACTGACAAGAGAGGAAGATATAAAAGATGAGAAACAGTTCCTGTTAGTGAAGGAGTGGAAGAAGAAGGACTGAGACATCACCATCTTTAGATGATTGGCTTAACCTTTGACACTGCCATCTTTAAATGATTGACTTAACCCTTGACATACTTTACAACATGCACCTTCACATTACCCTGAATGTTCAACCACTTGGAATTAATCAAACACCAACCAGACTGTCACATATGTTACATGAATGAAATTCCAACCATACATCACAAACATCACTAAGATGTTTTAGACAATAACAAGAATCCCCTCAGTATTCTTGACAACCAATTTAACCACTCCATTTTAAACTATGCCTCATCTACCATCAAGCCATTCTTGAACTTCATTCCATGAAACATATGTCCATCTGAAATCACAATCCCCAAACAAATACAAGTCACACTTTCTTATCTGTAGTCTGGACACTATGAATCTCCTCACCTTCATACACATCAATTCAGAATATCATAGGACTCCTCATGCTCAAGACGCAACCTCCACACTGAAAACATGGAACATTTATTCCTCAACTATCCTGCAATCACCCTACCACGACAAACTCACAAAAACACCACATTTTTTGACCTACGGTTCTGGTCAGTGGATGCAGATGACCTGAATGCTGCTGGAACACCATACAAGGGAATAATGGAGCAGGATACAATGGAAAGTACTTGTAACAGTTCATTCTGATATAATGCCTTGCATTTCTTTTGTTTCAAAAAAATCTTTGGTAGACAAAAATATCATCTGAGTATTCATTCATTTTTATCATTACTGCAATTGATTGCCATTTCCCATGTCAGCGAGGTAGTGCCATGAAACAGACAAAGAATGGCCCATCCACTCATATACAGACACATATACATAAATGCCCATACATGTACATATACATACATATACATTATTTATTTATTCATTTTGCTTTGTCGCTGTCTCCCGTGTTAGCGAGGTACGGGGTGCGCAAAGAAACAGACGAAAGAATGGCCCAACCCACCCACATACACATGTATATACATACACGTCCACACACGCAAATATACATACCTATACATCTCAACGTATACATATATATACACACACAGACATATACATATATACACATGTACATAATTCAGACTGTCTGCCTTTATTCATTCCCATCGCCATCCTGCCACACATGAAATAACAACCCCCTCATGTGTGCGAGGTAGCGCTAGGAAGACAACAAAGGCCCTATTCGTTCACACTCAGTCTCTAACTGTCATGTAATAATGCACCGAAACCACAGCTCCCTTTCCACATCCAGGCCCTACAGAACTTTCCATGGTTTACCCCAAACGCTTCACTTGCCCTGGTTCAATCCACTGACAGCACGTCAACCCCGATATACCACATCATTCCAATTCACTCTATTCCTTGCACGCCTTTCACCCTCCTGCATGTTCAGGCCCCGATCACTTAAAATCTTTTCACTCCATCTTTCCACCTCTAATTAGGTCTCCCACTTCTCGTTCCCTCCACCCCAGACACATATATCCTCTTGGTCAATCTTTCCTCACTCATTCTCTCCATGTGACCAAACCATTTCAAAACACTCTCTTCTGCTCTCTCAACCACACTCTTTTTACTGCCTCACATCTCTCTTACCCTTACATTACTTACTCGATCAAACCACCTCACACCACACATTTGTCCTCAAACATTTCATTTCCAGCACATCCACCCTCCTCCACACAACTCTATCCATAGCCCACACCTCGCAACCATACGACATTGTTGGAACCACTATTCCTTCAAACATACCCATTTTTGCTTTCCGAGATAATGTTCTCGATTTCCACACATTCTTCAAGGCTCCCAGAATTTTCGCCCCCTCCCCCACCCTATGAATCACTTCCACTTCCATGGTTCCATCCGCTGCCAGATCCACTCCCACATATCTAAAACACTTTACTTCCTCCAGTTTTTCTCCATTCAAATTTAACTCCTAATTGACATGACCCTTAACCCTACTGTACCTAATAACCTTGCTCATATTCACATTTACTCTCAACTTTCTTCTTTCACACACTTTACCAAACTCAGTCACCAGCTTCTGCAGTTTCTCACATGAATCAGCCACCAGCACTGTATCATCAGCGAACAACAACTGACTCACTTCCCAAGTTCTCTCATCCACAACAGACTGCATACTTGCTCCTCTTTCCAAAACTCTTGCATTCACCTCCCTAACAACACCATCCATAAACAAATTAAACAACCATGGAGACATCACACACCCCTGCCACAAACCTACATTCACTGACAACCAATCACTTTCCTCTCTTCCTACATATACACATGCCTTACATCCTCGATAAAAACTTTTCACTGCTTCTAACAACTTGCCTCCCACACCATATATTCTTAATACCTTCCACAGAGCATCTCTATCAACTCTATCATATGCCTTCTCCAGATCAATAAATGCTACATACAAATCCATTTGCTTTTCTAAGTATTTCTCACATACATTCTTCAAAGCAAACACCTGATCCACACATCCTCCACCACTTCTGAAATCATACAGCTCTTCCCCAATCTGATGCTCTGTACATGCCTTCACCCTCTCAATCAATACCCTCCCATATAATTTACCAGGAATACTCAACAAACTTATGCCTCTGTAATTTGAGCACTCACTTTTATCCCCTTTGCCTTTGTACAATGGCACTATGCAAGCATTCCACCAATCCTCAGGCACCTCACCATGAATCATACATACATGAAATAACCTAACCAACCAGTCAACAATACAGTCATTCCCTTTTTTAATAAATTCCAAGCAAATTCCATCCAAACCCACTGCCTTGTCGGCTTTCATCTCCCGCAAAGCTTTTACTACCTCTTCTCTGTTCACCAAATCATCCTCCCTAACCCTCTCACTTTGCACACCACCTTGACCAAAACACCCTATATCTGCCACTCTATCATCAAACACATTCAACAAACCTTCAAAATACTCACTCCATCTCCTTCTCACATCACCACTACTTGTTATCACCTCCCCATTAGCCCCCTTCACTGAAGTTCCCATTTGTTCCCTTGTCTTACGCACTTTATTTACCTCCTTCCAAAACATCTTTTTACTCTCGCTAAAATCTAATGATAGTTTCTCACCCCAACTCTCATTTGCCCTCTTTTTCACCTTTTGCACCTTTCTCTTGGCCTCCTGCCTCCTTCTTTTATACATCTCCCACACATTTGCATTATTTCCCTGCAAAATCTTCCAAATAACTCTCTCTTCTTTTTCACTAATAATCTTACTTCTTCATCCCACCACTCAGTACCCTTTCTAATCTGCCCACCTCCCACACTTCTCATGCCACATATACATATCAATATGTAAACATACATATACATGTACAAAGACATACATATTTTTTTTTTGTCACTGTCTCTCGCGTTTGCGAGGTAGCGCAAGGAAACAGACGAAAGAAATGGCCCAACCCACCCACATACACATGTATATACATACACGTCCACACAGGCAAATATACATACCTATACATCTCAAAGTACACATATATATACACACACAGACATATACATATATACACATGTACATAATTCATACTGTCTGTCTTTATTTACTCCCATCGCCACCTCGCCACACATGGAATAACATCCCTCTCCCCCCTCATGTGTGCGAGGTAGCACTAGGAAAAGACAACAAAGGCCCTATTCGTTCACACTCAGTCTCTAGCTGTCATGTAACAATGCACCGAAACCACAGCTCCCTCTCCACATCCAGGTCCCACAGAACTTTCCATGACCCACCCTAGATGCTTCACATGCCCTGATTCAATCCATTGACAGCACGTCGACCCCGGTATACCACATCGATCCAATTCACTCTATTCCTTGCCCACCTTTCACCCTCCTGCATGTTCAGGCCCCGATCACTCAAAATCTTTTTCACTCCATCTTTCCACCTCCAATTTGGTCTCCCACTTCTCCTCGTTCCCTCCACCTCCGACACATATATCCTCTTGGTCAATCTTTCCTCACTCATTCTCTCCATGTGCCCAAACCATTTCAAAACACCCTTTTCTGCTCTCTCAACAACGCTCTTTTTATTTCCACACATCTTTCTTACCCTTACACTACTTACTCGATCAAACCACCTCACACCACATATTGTCCTCAAACATCTCATTTCCAAAACATCCACCCTCCTGCGCACAACTCTATCCATAGCCCACGCCTCGCAACCATACAACATTGTTGGAACCACTATTCCTTCAAACATACCCATTTTTGCTTTCCGAAATAATGTTCTCGACTTCCAAACATTCTTCAAGGCTTCCAGAATTTTCGCCCCCTCCCCCACCCTATGATTCACTTCCGCTTCAATGGTTCCATCCGCTGCGAGATCCACTCCCAGATATCTAAAACACTTTACTTCCTCCAGTTTTTCTCCATTCAAATTTAACTCCTAATTGACTTGACCCTCAACCCTACTGTACCTAATAACCTTGCTCATATTCACATTTACTCTCAACTTTCTTCTTTCACACACTTTACCAAACTCAGTCACCAGCTTCTGCAGTTTCTCACATGAATCAGCCACCAGCACTGTATCATCAGCGAACAACAACTGACTCACTTCCCAAGTTCTCTCATCCACAACAGACTGCATACTTGCTCCTCTTTCCAAAACTCTTGCATTCACCTCCCTAACAACACCATCCATAAACAAATTAAACAACCATGGAGACATCACACACCCCTGCCACAAACCTACATTCACTGACAACCAATCACTTTCCTCTCTTCCTACATGTACACATGCCTTACATCCTCGATAAAAACTTTTCACTGCTTCTAACAACTTGCCTCCCACACCATATATTCTTAATACCTTCCACAGAGCATCTCTATCAACTCTATCATATGCCTTCTCCAGATCCATAAATGCTACATACAAATCCATTTGCTTTTCTAAGTATTTCTCACATACATTCTTCAAAGCAAACACCTGATCCACACATCCTCCACCACTTCTGAAATCATACAGCTCTTCCCCAATCTGATGCTCTGTACATGCCTTCACCCTCTCAATCAATACCCTCCCATATAATTTACCAGGAATACTCAACAAACTTATGCCTCTGTAATTTGAGCACTCACTTTTATCCCCTTTGCCTTTGTACAATGGCACTATGCAAGCATTCCACCAATCCTCAGGCACCTCACCATGAATCATACATACATGAAATAACCTAACCAACCAGTCAACAATACAGTCATTCCCTTTTTTAATAAATTCCAAGCAAATTCCATCCAAACCCACTGCCTTGTCGGCTTTCATCTCCCGCAAAGCTTTTACTACCTCTTCTCTGTTCACCAAATCATCCTCCCTAACCCTCTCACTTTGCACACCACCTTGACCAAAACACCCTATATCTGCCACTCTATCATCAAACACATTCAACAAACCTTCAAAATACTCACTCCATCTCCTTCTCACATCACCACTACTTGTTATCACCTCCCCATTAGCCCCCTTCACTGAAGTTCCCATTTGTTCTCCTTGTCTTACGCACTTTATTTACCTCCTTCCAAAACATCTTTTTACTCTCGCTAAAATCTAATGATAGTTTCTCACCCCAACTCTCATTTGCCCTCTTTTTCACCTTTTGCACCTTTCTCTTGGCCTCCTGCCTCCTTCTTTTATACATCTCCCACACATTTGCATTATTTCCCTGCAAAATCTTCCAAATAACTCTCTCTTCTTTTTCACTAATAATCTTACTTCTTCATCCCACCACTCAGTACCCTTTCTAATCTGCCCACCTCCCACACTTCTCATGCCACATATACATATCAATATGTAAACATACATATACATGTACAAAGACATACATATTTTTTTTTTGTCACTGTCTCTCGCGTTTGCGAGGTAGCGCAAGGAAACAGACGAAAGAAATGGCCCAACCCACCCACATACACATGTATATACATACACGTCCACACAGGCAAATATACATACCTATACATCTCAAAGTACACATATATATACACACACAGACATATACATATATACACATGTACATAATTCATACTGTCTGTCTTTATTTACTCCCATCGCCACCTCGCCACACATGGAATAACATCCCTCTCCCCCCTCATGTGTGCGAGGTAGCGCTAGGAAAAGACAACAAAGGCCCCTATTCGTTCACACTCAGTCTCTAGCTGTCATGTAACAATGCACCGAAACCACAGCTCCCTCTCCACATCCAGGTCCCACAGAACTTTCCATGACCCACCCTAGATGCTTCACATGCCCTGATTCAATCCATTGACAGCACGTCGGCCCCGGTATACCACATCGATCCAATTCACTCTATTCCTTGCCCACCTTTCACCCTCCTGCATGTTCAGGCCCCGATCACTCAAAATCTTTTTCACTCCATCTTTCCACCTCCAATTTGGTCTCCCACTTCTCCTCGTTCCCTCCACCTCCGACACATATATCCTCTTGGTCAATCTTTCCTCACTCATTCTCTCCATGTGCCCAAACCATTTCAAAACACCCTTTTCTGCTCTCTCAACAACGCTCTTTTTATTTCCACACATCTTTCTTACCCTTACACTACTTACTCGATCAAACCACCTCACACCACATATTGTCCTCAAACATCTCATTTCCAAAACATCCACCCTCCTGCGCACAACTCTATCCATAGCCCACGCCTTGCAACCATACAACATTGTTGGAACCACTATTCCTTCAAACATACCCATTTTTGCTTTCCGAAATAATGTTCTCGACTTCCAAACATTCTTCAAGGCTTCCAGAATTTTCGCCCCCTCCCCCACCCTATGATTCACTTCCGCTTCAATGGTTCCATCCACTGCGAGACCCACTCCCAGATATCTAAAACACTTTGCTTCCTCCAGTTTTTCTGGATCTGGCAGCGGGTGGAACATATACATATATACACTTGTATATATTCATACTTGCTTGTCCTCATCCACTCTTGGTGCCACACCATCCCACAGGAAACAGTATTGCTACCCCCCCACTTCAGCAAGGTAGAGCCAGGAAAACAGACAAAAAATGCCATGTCCGTTCACAATCAGTCTCTAGCTGTCATGTATAATGCACCAAAACCTCAGCTCCCTATCCACATCCAGGCCCCACAGACATTTCCATGGACTACACTAAACGTTTCACATGCCCTGGTTCAGCCCAATGACAGAACATCAACCCCGAAAAACATATCATTCCAATTCACCAAATTCCTTGCACACCTCTCACCCTTCTGTATGTTCAGGCCCCGATCGCTCAAAATCTTTTTCACTCCATCCTTCCACCTCAAATATGGTCTCCTACTTATTCCCTCCACCTCTGACACATATATCCTCTCTGTCAATCCTCCTCACTCATTCTCTCCATAGGTCCAAATCATTTAAACACACCCTCTTGTACTCTCTCAACTACACTCTTTCTACTACCACACATCTCTCTTACCCTTTCATTACATACTTGATAAAACCACCTCACACCACATATTGTCCTGAAACATTTAATTTCCAACACGTCCACCCTCCTCTGTAAAACCCTCCTTGCAACCATATAATACTATTGGAACTCCTATTCCTTCAAACATCTGAGTATATGCTAATATCTTAGTGATAAACTGAGAGATAATGATTATGCACAGCAAAGATGATAGAGCTGCAACTAGGGAATGCTAATCATGCATAAAAGAATGCAGTAGGGAGCATAAAAAACTTTGTGAATGACAAACTACCAGGTGGTATTGGAAACAGATATAATCTTTGGGGTTTCCTACAGGACTTACAAATCAATTCATGTTTAGGGAACACTAACACAAAATGTATCTTCAGCTCAACTGTTGGGAGTGAAAACGTTCATGGATTGACAGACAGACATATCAACAAGCAAACACATATAACCATAATATATACTCCACCAAATTGTTAGTGAACAACAGTAAAATGAACATCAATGCCTAAATTCCTCCCCCTGTTAATATGTTACAATAACTTGCATTAATTATGATGGAGCAACAGTGGCTTCTGTATACTGTATTACACCACTGACTCAATTACTAAAGCATATTTGACTCAAATGATATTAGAAAGCATTACAGCATATAATTGGCACATTTCATGAAGGGGTAGCTTCTCAACAAAATCATATTTAAGGTATATCAAATATCAATGATACTTAGCAATTCTCTCCAGTTTATAAAGTCTGATCTCCAATCCAATTCACATAAGGGGGATAATGTGCAAAAAAAATCTTAAAGAGACAATTTATATTTACAAATAAAGTCACAAACTGAAGAGTCCTCCATGAAAACCAGGGTGCTTCCCAATCATCATTCTGGTGCAGGTTCATTGTTTGAGACATGCATCTCCATTCCCTATTTTTCACATACAAATAAAATGCTCCAACTACAAATGATCTACAGCAATTCCCAAGGCATCAACTTTTGCAAGAATTTTTGCCTTTTATTAATCACTCTATGAATCTATCTGTTGCAAGGTCTGCCTCTTTCCCTCATATTATCAACTGTTCTATAACAACTATTCAACAACCTTTCATATACTATAAGTTCTTACACAGCAATATCATCTTAGCAGGCAACCTACTGATCTGCCATATTGCATAAACTAATTTTGGGATATAACCATTATCAAAATGTATCTGCTAATGCAGGGGTTTTCAAAACAGGTCCCACAGCACCAGGGTTCAATGAAATCATGTTGAAACTCCAAAAGATCTTTCATGAGAGAATAAGAGCGAGAGGTGAAATTATTCTACTATCTTTGTGCTGTATATTTGCTGTTTTTATTGAAAAAGTGTCTGACACTGAAGAAGGAAGTCTGAGTTAAGAGTCTCTGAGATAAGTTTACAAAACATCTTTTTCTTTGAATGAGACATCCAGATCTGTCTAGAAGCAACAATTGGCAACTCTATCAAGATATAATATGTGCTACCCCTTGCAGTCACACCAAGAAACAGGAGCATCTCTTGTATACACACAACTGATGATCAAACATGGCTCACTCTGGATGATCAGGTGATGTCACCAGTGTTACTAGGTTTAGTTCTCTTTGTTAATGAGAGTTATGATTGAGTTAATGTTATCAAATTTATTCTAATGTACAGTAAGCACTTGATTTAATGAACCAATAGAGGGGAAGGGGTGTCTGTTAATGCCAAAAGTTCGTTAAACTGAATGTAACCTATTTCTGTGCCACATTTAAGTTGGCTGATTTTCTTTTAACTTCTGTAATGATGTAGGGTTTAGTGTGTGGTATAATAATTGGATGGCAGGCAACCGGCAGCGTGGGAAGGCTTGCTCGGCAGTTGGAGGAAGGAGTGAGACTGAGACAGAGGTGATGCCACCCCTCTACTGTGAAAGGATACTTCTTTATAATAAAGCAAGGATGGACTACCTGCTTTCACTGCACCTCCTACACGGAGCAGCAAGAAGAATTTAAACCTATGTGGGAAAATCCTAAGTTATCACAAGGCTGCTCACCTTCTTCTGGAGATGGGAGTGACCCAAGGAAATTGCCTCAGATGGGGGAACCAACTTAGATCTAACAGCAAGGAGAGGGAAGCTATTTACAAAAAAATGGGGAATCATGCCCTGCATCTCTTCAGCCCACTTCTCCCATTCCAAATGATAAGCCAAAGCAGTGGTAAAGGCATCCAAAAGGGTGTTTAGGAGCAACACGGGTGTTGGAGGTAGCCTGCACAACAGCAAAGCGACTCAGGATATGCCCCAACATCTCAACCCCACTAAGAGATGGGTACAAGTCACCTGCACAACTGGCAGCAGAAAGACAGTTGTGAGATGGTGTACCAGCACCCTGGCAACACTATCTGATAAACTGGCAATGAAGAACCGCTTTGCAAAACAAGGAGTGGGCCATAGCAGAGAGCCAGGCTGGTATGTAGGGTGGCCCAGCTGGTGATGCCGTTATGCTGCCCCAGCTGTTGATGGGCACTCCTGTCTGCGTGCAGGATGTTGCTTAGAAGGTGTGGGACAGGTCAGGAAGGTAGTGAAGGTAAAGCTGCATAGACAATACTCAGTGAAGTTGGATGGCAGTGGCTGCCTGTCTTTGTGAAACTGACATTACCCATGCCCCTAGTTTTCGCTGGTCCCCACAACATCCATGGGTCAAGGGGAGAACCCATCAGCAGCGGCTTTGTCCCCAGTTGTGGCAACACCCAGCCTCAAGCAGCGGTGCCCTCACTGTGTGCAACATCACAACAACCACTTGCAAGTTATGTTTGTGGTGGCTCCTGTGAAGAGTGAACACACTAATTTGGTGTTATTTCTGTTCTGCTCACATGTAAAGGAAGTCTACTGTTCCTGAGCAGTGCTTTGCAAGTATATTTGCCTTATGCCTTGTCGAATTTTAATTTGTCTTTTTTTGTAGTTTTTTGTTTTTAACTTTTTGTTGTAACAAAATGTCACATTTAGTTACCAAAATCTCGTGAGGGGGTGTAGGGTTTAGTGTGCGGTACAATAGTTGGGCGGCGGGCATCCAGCAGCGTGGGAACGCTTGCAGGCCCGCCAGGCAGTTGGAGGCAGGAGTCAAACTGATATAGAGGTGATGCCACCCCTCTCCTGTGAAAGGATACTTCTTTATAATAAAGGGAGGATGAAGTATCTGCTTTTACTGCACCTCTTACAATCACTTGATGCCATTTTGAATTGTAAGGCTTGCACAATTATTCAATAAATTCAGTCACAATTCTGAAATAACAGAAACACTCTGTATACAACCTGACCACAAGATAGCTGGAGGCAGACTGAGACAGAAACAAAGCAAGTATACCCCACAGTTCCAAAAACAAGTGCGATATGAAATATGCATGATGTGGCGTTTGGGATTCTTCATTTCTTTCAGTTTCTAAATTATTAATTAATGTACTGTATTATTATTTGTCCGTTAAATTTGAAATCTGCTGTATCGGGGTCTGTTAAATCGCGGGTTTACTTTATTGTCTTTCACTCTACTTCCAAAATAATATATTTTGTAAAGATAATTTTTTGCCAAGCTATTAGAGCATCAGTAAGAAGCAACAAATGATGTGTCAGTTTTTCTCAATGTTTTCTGTGATAAATTATGACTGACTATATTGTTACCTTTGCAAATAGGTTCTGTGGCTTCATGAAGTTTGAAAACCCATGCTAATGTGTAGCTAGCATATTGTAGTGTTTTATTATCAATGTTTAATGTGAATTGCATTCTGCAAATCTTTTTTCAAAGTAGAAAAGGAAAACCTTACCTGGCAGTATGTTTGTTTCTGGTTCACATGTGCTTGTATTGTCCACAGCAACAAAATCTGTTCCTGTCCACATGGCTGAGTCTCTGTATCTTCCAGGTATCCTGCGCTCTCTTTTCTTTCTTTCTGCTCCAACCAAAATAACCTCAGAACTTGTCTGGATCACAGTTCTTCTGAAATCCTAGAAAGATGAAAATGGAATTTTATATGTGAGTATGGGCATGTGAAAAAAGGAGAGATAGGCAGTATGTTTGAGGAAAGGAACCTGGATGTTTTGGCTCTGAGTGAAACGAAGCTCAAGGGTAAAGGGGAAGAGTGGTTTGGGAATGTCTTGGGAGTAAAGTCAGGGGTTAGTGTGAGGACAAGAGCAAGGGAAGGAGTAGCAATACTCCTGAAACAGGAGTTGTGGGAGTATGTGATAGAGTGTAAGAAAGTAAATTCTCGATTAATATGGGTAAAACTGAAAGTTGATGGAGAGAGGTGGGTGATTATTGGTGCTTATGCACCTGGGCATGAGAAGAAAGATCAAGAGAGGCAAGTGTTTTGGGAGCAGATGAATGAGTGTGTTAGTGGTTTTGATGCACGAGACCGGGTTATAGTGATGGGTGATTTGAATGCAAAGGTGAGTAATGTGGCAGTTGAGGGAATAATTGGTATACATGGGGTGTTCAGTGTTGTAAATGGAAATGGTGAAGAGCTTGTAGATTTATGTGCTGAAAAAGGACTGGTGATTGGGAATACCTGGTTTAAAAAGCGAGATATATATAAGTATACGTATGTAAGTAGGAGAGATGGCCAGAGAGCGTTATTGGATTACGTGTTAATTGACAGGCGTGCGAAAGAGAGACTTTTGGATGTTAATGTGCTGAGAGGTGCAACTAGAGGGATGTCTGATCATTATCTTGTGGAGGTTAAGGTGAAGATTTGTATGGGTTTTCAGAAAAGAAGAGTGAATGTTGGGATGAAGAGGGTGGTGAGAGTAAGTGAGCTTGGGAAGGAGACTTGTGTGAGGAAGTACCAGGAGAGACTGAGTACAGAATGGAAAAAGGTGAGAACAATGGAAGTAAGGGGAGTGGGGGAGGAATGGGATGTATTTAGGGAATCAGTGATGGATTGCGCAAAAGATGCTTGTGGCATGAGAAGAGTGGGAGGTGGGTTGATTAGAAAGGGTAGTGAGTGGTGGGATGAAGAAGTAAGATTATTAGTGAAAGAGAAGAGAGAGGCATTTGGACGATTTTTGCAGGGAAAAAATGCAATTGAGTGGGAGATGTATAAAAGAAAGAGACAGGAGGTCAAGAGAAAGGTGCAAGAGGTGAAAAAGAGGGCAAATGAGAGTTGGGGTGAGAGAGTATCATTAAATTTTACGAAGAATAAAAAGATGTTCTGGAAGGAGGTAAATAAAGTGCGTAAGACAAGGGAGCAAATGGGAACATCAGTGAAGGATGCAAATGGGGAGGTGATAACAAGTAGTGGTGATGTGAGGAGATGGAGTGAGTATTTTGAAAGTTTGTTGAATGTGTTTGATGATAGAGTGGCAGATATAGGGTGTTTTGGTCGAGGTGGTGTGCAAAGTGAGAGGGTTAGGGAAAATGATTTGGTAAACAGAGAAGAGGTAGTAAAAGCTTTGCGGAAGATGAAAGCCGGCAAGACAGCATGTTTGGATGGTTTCGCAGTGGAATTTATTGAAAAAGGGGGTGACTGTATTATTGATTGGTTGGTAAGGTTATTTAATGTATGTATGACTCATGGTGAGGTGCCTGAGGATTGGCGGAATGCGTGCATAGTGCCATTGTACAAAGGCAAAGGGGATAAGAGTGAGTGCTCAAATTACAGAGGTATAAGTTTGTTGAGTATTCCTGGTAAATTATATGGGAGGGTATTGATTGAGAGGGTGAAGGCATGTACAGAGCATCAGATTGGGGAAGAGCAGTGTGGTTTCAGAAGTGGTAGAGGATGTGTGGATCAGGTGTTTGCTTTGAAGAATGTATGTGAGAAATACTTAGAAAAGCAAATGGATTTGTATGTAGCATTTATGGATCTGGAGAAGGCATATGATAGAGTTGATAGAGATGCTCTGTGGAAGGTATTAAGAATATATGGTGTGGGAGGCAAGTTGTTAGAAGCAGTGAAAAGTTTTTATCGAGGATGTAAGGCATGTGTACGTGTAGGAAGAGAGGAAAGTGATTGGTTCTCAGTGAATGTAGGTTTGCGGCAGGGGTGTGTGATGTCTCCATGGTTGTTTAATTTGTTTATGGATGGGGTTGTTAGGGAGGTAAATGCAAGAGTTTTGGAAAGAGGGGCAAGTATGAAGTCTGTTGGGGATGAGAGAGCTTGGGAAGTGAGTCAGTTGTTGTTCGCTGACGACACAGCGCTGGTGGCTGATTCATGTGTGAAACTGCAGAAGCTGGTGACTGAGTTTGGTAAAGTGTGTGGAAGAAGAAAGTTAAGAGTAAATGTGAATAAGAGCAAGGTTATTAGGTACAGTAGGGTTGAGGGTCAAGTCAATTGGGAGGTGAGTTTGAATGGAGAAAAACTGGAGGAAGTGAAGTGTTTTAGATATCTGGGAGTGGATCTGGCAGCGGATGGAACCATGGAAGCGGAAGTGGATCATAGGGTGGGGGAGGGGGCGAAAATTCTGGGGGCCTTGAAGAATGTGTGGAAGTCGAGAACATTATCTCGGAAAGCAAAAATGGGTATGTTTGAAGGAATAGTGGTTCCAACAATGTTGTATGGTTGCGAGGCGTGGGCTATGGATAGAGTTGTGCGCAGGAGGATGGATGTGCTGGAAATGAGATGTTTGAGGACAATGTGTGGTGTGAGGTGGTTTGATCGAGTGAGTAACGTAAGGGTAAGAGAGATGTGTGGAAATAAAAAGAGCGTGGTTGAGAGAGCAGAAGAGGGTGTTTTGAAGTGGTTTGGGCACATGGAGAGAATGAGTGAGGAAAGATTGACCAAGAGGATATATGTGTCGGAGGTGGAGGGAACAAGGAGAAGAGGGAGACCAAATTGGAGGTGGAAAGATGGAGTGAAAAAGATTTCGTGTGATCGGGGCCTGAACATGCAGGAGGGTGAAAGGAGGGCAAGGAACAGAGTGAATTGGAGCGATGTGGTATACCGGGGCTGACGTGCTGTCAGTGGATTGAATCAAGGCATGTGAAGCGTCTGGGGTAAACCATGGAAAGCTGTGTAGGTATGTATATTTGCGTGTGTGGACGTATGTATATACATGTGTATGGGGGGGGTTGGGCCATTTCTTTCGTCTGTTTCCTTGCGCTACCTCGCAAACGCGGGAGACAGCGACAAAGTATAAAAAAAAAAAAAAAAAAAAAAAAAATTGTACAAATTAACATTTGATTTCAGTTCAAACCCTCAAGAAAGGAAATAAGCTATTTCGAGTGGTGGTAGTGTGGCAATAGAGGCACTGAATCAATATACAGTATTCAAACTGAATGGAAGTCTGTAAGTCTGGATGCTCATAAGTATGCAAGTAAGGGTACTGGAGAAGCTACATGATGGTGCTCAAATGAATGTGCTTTATTGGGAATGAATCCTCAACTCACACCATTAAGAAAAATGGAGATAGTATTGGAGCACACATTGCTACTGCTGGCTGTGCCACTAAAACCCTCAAGAGGATGACAAGGCAAGCTGCACAAGTAAATAAAACAAAACTATGCTGAACACATGGCCTGAATATCAAACTCAGGAAGGAGCATAACTCAGTGGCACAGTCATTCTTAATAAAATGCAGGAATTGTTTGCAGCCATGTATGAGAGGGAAAATGAACCATTCAAATAGATGTCATTTATGGATGGCTGGTTGCTAATTTTAAAAAGTGCTTTAATCTCTGTATGAACCTCTGTAATCTAAAGTTCACAAGGGATTTTTGCTTCTGCAAATCATCAATTCATAGTTTTTAAGATACGAAATAAAAAAGATTTCATAATAAACGATGGAAATACCATGCAACTTTAAGAAATAAAAAAGATTTCATAATAAACAATGGAAATACCATGCAACTTTAAGAAATAAAAAAGATTTCATAATAAACAGTGGAAATACTGTGCAACTTTAAGAAATAAAAAAGATTTCATAATAAACAATGGAAATATCGTGCAACTTTAAGAAATAAAAAAGATTTCATAATAAACAATGGAAATACTGAGCAACTTTAAGAAATAAAAAAAGGTTTCATAATATACAATGGAAATACCATGCAACTTTACTCTATATAGAAACCTAAACTTACTTCTCATTTTTCTGCATTTTTCTAGAAATTGTGGGAACCTAACCCTATTTATCATTCAGTTTATGTAGCATGTCTTTATATTGCATACAGTTTTCTTGGAACATAACTACTGTGTTATAAACTGATCCACTGTAAAGTACACATAATACAAGGAGGAGTAGTAGACTACAGAAGAGATGGCTATGATGCAGTTAAAAAATCAATAGTGCTAAAGGTATTTCAGATGAGGATGTCAAAAAATGACTTAAAATCCACTTAAATCTATGTGCACTTATGTTAATAGTGAAAACTATTGTTTCACTTCATGAATTAAATCAATATGAAACTAAAAAAGTAAAAGCAATACAAAAGCATGGATATTCACATTTCACTTTCAGACACTGGGAATAAATTGTAAATATGTATGTGATTACAGAAGTTTTAAGTACCTGATGTACTTCAAGGAACCGGAAATGGAGTGAATGATAATGGATAGGTAAGTAATAAAAATTAGCAATAGTCGGTAAAAGAGAAAACAAGATTCTAAATGGCAGAAATAATGGTTCAGCTCATGTTAAAATTTAAAGGGAAACTTGCACAGGAGCAATGAAGGAAATACCCATAGCTCATCATCTGTGAAATGTTCAAATAATGCAGAAAGGACACTACTTCTAGGATGTATACCAGGGGAATGAAGCATTAAACCTACATGCAATCGATGGTAAAATGTTAAAAATGAATGATCACAAGTGAAACACAAAAAATTTTAGGTATCATTTACAAACCTTTTCTCGTAAAGCAAGTCCTTCATTCTGCTCACGATCCAAGTTGAAAATTGAGACAGCATTCATAGTCCTTCCAGTGCCTGATACACAGTGCTTCCAACTCTCGTCCCGACAGGTACATTCAAACATGCATTCCACACGACCGCAGTGTTCCATACCTGAATATTCAAATGCAGAGTTATTTCAAAGCCGAAAAACTGACATCAATTCTATAATATTCTTTTCAGTACAGCTATCAAAGGAAGGAAAAAATTTCATGACTGCCAAAATAAATGCCTTGGTGAAGATCCTATGACCAATGCCTAAACTGACATTATTCACATGGCTTATACAATGTTACACTTCAATGACAAACTTCCAAACATATGTATATGGGGTAGGGAAGGCTTGCCCAGATCTTAGGAAATGTATATTAGAGCCAGAGTATCTTAATTTTTCTTAATTCAGAAAATGTTTGCTGTTTTCTTTATTGTAAAATTTAAAATGGTCTTTTTATGATTATAAGCAACCCCATAGACAGAACTTTTCCTGGTATTCTTGCAGCCCATTCTACCCCTCTCAACATCTTCAACCTATGCCCAGTACATTAAAATGAAACATGAAATTTTCACTTTTTTCACATTAAACTAATCGATTTGTTAAATAAGGTCAAAGTTTCTGTTCACCCACTTCCAAATACAAAATGCTTTCTTTGCATCTCATGTACTCCATGTATGCAACATAGTACCATGAGCTGGAGGAAAACGTGACCAGATGGCTAACAGCAGGAAAACAGACAGGAATGAGAAATGAATATGAGATAAAGCTAGGAATGTTTTTCCTAGTTCAGCATGCCAAGTTCGTTGTTTGAAAAGTCAAAGAATATGAGTGGCTAAACCAGAGATTGGAAGAAGGGATAATTTTGAGGGGAAGAGGGATATATTTCCATTCCCACTGCACTAAAAAATCATATATCTCTGGTCTCATATGATGAACCAAACAAGCAAGCAAAGTAACAGGTATGAAGACCTCACATTAGCATAAAAATTCAAGTTTCATATAAGACACTGGCCATGGACTGAGGATGTGTGTAAGTGAACTCAGTGGATATATGGACCTGATCCACCCTACGCAAGTGGGAAGAGAGTTAATGGTAGCAGGAAATAATATATAATTTTCAAAGAAAATTATGGACACTGATAGTTATTGCAGTTATGTAAATGTTCCATCTTGTTCATTACAATGTTTCAAAAAAAATTCCACTACACTCATTAACAATATATAAAGTAATGATGACAGTGATGCATAGCCTTTGCCTGAAATCTTGCAGAGAAGGTGACCCCCAAACAATACTAGATACAAGAATAATTTTTCAATATTCAATAATCCTTTCAAATCTCTTATGGCACAGAAACTTAAGAGAATTGTGAATGCCTGATTGTGATTATAGATATCACTGATAGTGTCCATGTAACACATAGAAAACTAAATACAAGGATAACTGTAATCTTGTATCATTTTTCAATCCCTCATCCCCCCATAAAGTCTATGTAAAATCTATGCACATCAACTTACTTCTTCGTCGACATGTTAAAGAGTCGCAGACACACCCAAGCCTACAATGTTCATTGTCACAATTCTGCTTAACTTCTACTTCCTTCGCCATTGTATCTTCAGCTGTAGACTAAAAGATTCAGCGACATAATTAGAGAAAATCTTTTTTAAATAAGCAAAAAATATGATATTCAGAGGCTGTATTTCCACAAACATAAGAATTCAAAAGAATTTTTCACCACAAAGAAAAAAAAAATGTCTTAATTACATTATTTTGTGACAAAAAATCCAAACAAAATATATCACAAAATGAAAAAAATAATTTCAAAACATGTATTTTGCATCAAGATCTATCATGTGCCTAAAATGTCTGCTCAAATTGTATTCTCATCTGGTTTACAAAAGATCACTGCACAACCAACTCTGCCAGCATTTACTGTCAATATGCCAATGCCATTTCTTTTAACCAAAACTAAAATCCTACAATCACCAACTGCTTCATGCAAATACATTCCTCTGTCATTCTTCCCATTAACATTCTCCATTGCATATACTACAGGTTGATATAAAAAAATCATTGATCATTAAGAACAAAAATTATTTGGATTTTCAAAATCTATGGATTTTAGAAATAAGCACCCATAGATTGTAGATAGAATGTTGTATACCTTTTCCTTGCTATGTACAAATCCAATAAACTTAGTATAACTTGTGTACATTTTATTTCTAACAAAAATTTCAGGAGAAAAGGTGGTGGATTCACTCAGTGGAACATGTTGCCCTAACATGGGACCATGGCCTGGGAGAGATATCTAAGACATTGTTACTATGCTGATTCCTGGCCCTTCAATTATTTCCTCCCTTTACCTCCCCTTCATTATCCAACTTTTTTTCCTGCCATGGTATTCCAGCCAACAGCCTTAAGTTCTCATGCCCTGATTGTCATTTGAATTTTGCCTAATTTCTGCTGTACTAGTGAGACCTCCAAAAAAACTGGTACAACACCTGACCTTAGAATGCACTATCTTTGAAGTAACATGGTTGTGACCAAGCAAGTGGTTAATATGGCAGAAGAATGTTTAAAACAGAGAGAAAAATTATTTTGATGAATAATTCAACCTGATGAAATATCAAAAATTACAGATAATTTGGAAAGAAAGAGATTTCTTCTAACATTATCATCATCATTTCCTATGAAGTTCAAAAAATCTGATCCATAATCGCAAAATTTACAGTTAAGTGGGAAAGAAATTATACAGATTTGGTTTATTGCTACATAGTCTGTTGAAAACTAGGAGCCCCACTTAGTGATGGCCATAATGGCAAAATTTACAGTTAAGTGGTAAAGAAATAATACAGATTAATGCTACATAGTCTGTTGAAAACAAGGAGACCCACTTAGTGATGGACTTCAGCACCATCTTTCACATTTGTGACTTGATTATTATGATAAAATCTTGGTTAATGAAAGACAAGACCTTGCAGCTGTAGCAGTTTTAAAAGAAAAATTCCTCTAATGTACAAAGATCACTCTTCCGTAACAATGCAATATTTCAGGATTCATCTTAATATTTATTGTGTAACACATATTGGATGTAGAAGGAACAATGAAAAGGAGGAAACGAAGATGGAAAAATGGAGTGAATGAGGCTTTGAGTGTTCAGGGTATGAACATGCAAGAGAGTGTGAAGCATGCAAGGGATGGTATATAGGAGGCGATATGCTGTTAATGGCTGAACCAAAGGCCTTTAAAGCAGTCAGGGGTAACTGTAGAAAGATCTGTAAGGCATAGTTTTGGAAAGGGGACCAAGATCTCAGTGCTTTCTATATGACAGAGACAGTGAATGTAAGCAAATACGGCTATTTTTTGTCAGCTGCATAGGCAACCTAACTATCATGAGAAAAGGTGAACAAGCATGAAAAACCATTAAAACTTCAATAGGAAAATGCTAAGTGTTTGGCCAAGTTCATTCAGTTAAAAGTTCATATTACTTAAATTCTTCCTTGGTGTATGTTTACCAATTTGATGTCATGCTCTTTCTGGGTTTTATTCATGCATCACAACATCCCTCATGAGAAAACCAAATGTAATGCTGACATTCAAAATCAAACTTAAAATTGCAGGGTGGTCCACTAAGATGAGTGTGTCATTCTAATGTTGTGTATATGTTCAAGTGTGAACACTGCAGAAAAACTTAAAACCCTGGGGCTCAGTCATCACCACTAAATGGTATCAATATGTATTAACAGATTTTTTTTTTTTTTTTTTTTGCTTTGTCGCTGTTTCCCGCGTTTGCGAGGTAGCGCAAGGAAACAGACGAAAGAAATGGCCCAACCCACCCCCATACACATGTATATACATACGTCCACACACGCAAATATACATACCTACACAGCTTTCCATGGTTTACCCCAGACGCTTCACATTCCCTGATTCAATCCACTGATAGCACGTCAACCCCGGTATACCACATCGATCCAATTCACTCTATTCCTTGCCCTCCTTTCACCCTCCTGCATGTTCAGGCCCCGACCACACAAAATCTTTTTCACTCCATCTTTCCACCTCCAATTTGGTCTCCCACTTCTCCTCGTTCCTTCCACCTCCGACACATATATCCTCTTGGTCAATCTTTCCTCACTCATTCTCTCCATGTGCCCAAACCATTTCAAAACACCCTCTTCTGCTCTCTCAACCACGCTCTTTTTATTTCCACACATCTCTCTTACCCTTACGTTACTTACTCGATCAAACCACCTCACACCACACATTGTCCTCAAACATCTCATTTCCAGCACATCCATCCTCCTGCGCACAACTCTATCCATAGCCCACGCCTCGCAACCATACAACATTGTTGGAACCACTATTCCTTCAAACATACCCATTTTTGCTTTCCGAGATAATGTTCTCGACTTCCACACATTCTTCGAGGCTCCCAGGATTTTCGCCCCCTCCCCCACCCTATGATCCACTTCCGCTTCCATGGTTCCATCCGCTGCCAGATCCACTCCCAGATATCTAAAACACTTTACTTCCTCCAGTTTTGCTCCATTCAACTTACCTCCCAATTGACTAGACCCTCAACCCTACTGTACCTAATAACCTTGCTCTTATTCACATTTACTCTTAACTTTCTTTTTTCACACACTTTATCAAACTCAGTCACCAGCTTCTGCAGTTTCTCACATGAATCAGCCACCAGTGCTGTATCATCAGCGAACAACAACTGACTCACTTCCCAAGCTCTCTCATCCCCAACAGACTTCATACTTGCCCCTCTTTCCAAAACTCTTGCATTTACCTCCCTAACAACCCCATCCATAAACAAATTAAACAACCATGGAGACATCCCACACCCCTACCGCAAACCTACATTCACTGAGAACCAATCACTTTCCTCTCTTCCTACACGTACACATGCCTTACATCCTCGATAAAAACTTTTCACTGCTTCTAACAACTTTCCTCCCACACCATATATTCTTAATACCTTCCACAGAGCATCTCTATCAACTCTATCATATGCCTTCTCCAGATCCATAAATGCTACATACAAATCCATTTGCTTTTCTAAGTATTTCTCACATACATGTGTGTGGAAGAAGAAAGTTAAGAGTAAATGTGAATAAGAGCAAGGTTATTAGGTACAGTAGGGTTGAGGGTCAAGTCAATTGGGAGGTGAGTTTGAATGGAGAAAAACTGGAGGAAGTGAAGTGTTTTAGATATCTGGGAGTGGATCTGGCAGCGGATGGAACCATGGAAGCGGAAGTGGATCATAGGGTGGGGGAGGGGGCGAAAATTCTGGGGGCCTTGAAGAATGTGTGGAAGTCGAAAACATTATCTCGGAAAGCAAAAATGGGTATGTTTGAAGGGATAGTGGTTCCAACAATATTGTATGGTTGCGAGGCGTGGGCTATGGATAGAGTTGTGCGCAGGAGGATGGATGTGCTGGAAATGAGATGTTTGAGGACAATGTGTGGTGTGAGGTGGTTTGATCGAGTGAGTAACGTAAGGGTAAGAGAGATGTGTGGAAATAAAAAGAGCGTGGTTGAGAGAGCAGAAGAGGGTGTTTTGAAGTGGTTTGGGCACATGGAGAGAATGAGTGAGGAAAGATTGACCAAGAGGATATATGTGTCGGAGGTGGAGGGAACGAGGAGAAGAGGGAGACCAAATTGGAGGTGGAAAGATGGAGTGAAAAAGATTTTGTGTGATCGGGGCCTGAACATGCAGGAGGGTGAAAGGAGGGCAAGGAATAGAGTGAATTGGAGCGATGTGGTATACCTGGGGTTGACGTGCTGTCAGTGGATTGAATCAAGGCATGTGAAGCGTCTGGGGTAAACCATGGAAAGCTGTGTAGGTATGTATATTTGCGTGTGTGGACGTATGTATATACATGTGTATGGGGGGGGGTTGGGCCATTTCTTTCGTCTGTTTCCTTGCGCTACCTCGCAAACGCGGGAGACAGTGACAAAGTATAAAAAAAAAAAAAAAAAAAAATATATATATATATATATATATATATATATATATATATATATTTTTTTTTTTTTTTTTTTTTTTCATACTATTCGCCATTTCCCGCAATAGCGAGGTAGCGTTAAGAACAGAGGACTGGGCCTTTGAGGGAATACCCTCACCTGGCCCCCTTCTCTGTTCCTTCTTTTGGAAAAAAAAAAAAAAAAAACGAGAGGGGAGGATTTCCAGCCCCCCGCTCCCTTCCCTTTTAGTCGCCTTCTACGACACGCAGGGAATACGTGGGAAGTATTCTTTCTCCCCTATCCCCAGGGATATATATATATATATATATATATATATATATATATACATATATATACACACATACACATATATATATATTTTTATTATTTTTATTATACTTTGTCGCTGTCTCCCGCGTTTGCGAGGTAGCGCAAGGAAACAGACGAAAGAAATGGCCCAACCCCCCCCATACAGATACTTACATAATTTCTGTAAGATTTCTACTTTCTGCATTACAGTAAATAAAGTGGGGATGCATTTGTTTTTCACATTACTAAACTTTATTCATGAAAATATCACACATATGACTGACAAAAGTATGAAGCTTGCTACCAAGTTCAAGCATTAGGAACAATGGTGCATGCTCTGGTAGTGCATAGTTCCTTCAAAATTCCCAATAAATATTTTTCTCTTTACAGAAGAGTATTTTTAAATATTTCAAAAGTTCACAGCATATTCCACAGACTTACTCAATTTCCCCTAATCTTTTTTCTCTTTTTACAATCCAGTGAAGAATTATATAATACAAAATAAATCTACTTACCTCCTGTGGTACGTATTTCACAAAGTTCATGTTCAAGCGTTTCATCTCTCTGGACAGTGAAGGAAACCGATGCATATTCTTTTTGAAAACTCTAGACTTCCCATCAGCTTTCTGAGAAATCTTATCCATACTTGTCTCAGACTCCATCATTTCTGGAAGTGCAGAGAGCCTCTTTTCTTCAGCATTATCTTCCTCTGCTTGTTCGTGAAATAACTCACCATTTTCATTGCTAATATGATTAGCTAAGCTATCAGTGTCAGTATTACAGCAAGTATTCCCCAACTCATCTTTGCTCTTTTTGTAATTATTCTGCTCTTGGGCTTCCACAGAATCCGTTTCTTGAGAATCTTTGATATTTTCTGCGGAGGTCTTGGTCTGATCTTTTACATCTGTGATTACAGATTTATTACACATCTTATCTTCTTCCATTGTGTCACTATTACTCTTCTTTCCCCCACTTTCTTCATCTTCCTTGACTTCTTGAGCTTCATCTTTTATGTCAATTACCTTTTCATCATTCTTTAAAACTGTCACATCCTTATTTTCAGTTTCAAGCTTGCTCTTTTTATCAATATTACCTTCTGGATCTTTGTGTGCTTTAACTGGAGATTCTCTAGCTAATTCTTCTTCCTTCATATCAGGTTTTACTCCAGTTAGACTTGTTGCTATCATTTCATTTTTCAATTCTATCCTTTTTACTTTGTCCTCTTCCTTCATGTCAGGTTTCTCTTCTGTTATACATTTTTCTGTTGCTTTATTCTCTGTTTCCATATCCTTTTCTTTGTCTTCTTCTTTTACAGGATTTCCTTTTAAATTTTCCTTTTTCACATTTTCCTTTGTATCCTCATCCTCACATTTCTGGTCTGTCACACTTCCTTGGAAAATACTTTCTGTCTTCTCATCAGCATCTGACTTGTTTTCTTCTCCATCATCTTTCTCATCACTTTCTCCATCAGACATGGCTAGCTTAGCAGCAATTATGTCTAAAATGTTTCTTTTTGTTGGTACAACAGAGACATTTTCCGAAGCATTCACAGACTGCTCCTTTTCTTCAAGATCCCCTTCACATTCAGGTTTCTCAGTATTTTCTTGACCTGAACTTATACACAGCTCTGGCACTGGTTTACTTTCATTTTCATCATTAATTTCTATCAACTGTTCTTCTTTAGGATTTGGATTCTGTAAAGCTGACAGTGCAAATTTTGCCATATCTTCATTGATCTCAACAGCTTGTACTTTCTTTGCCCTGCTTCGCACAATGTCACCTTTTAAGATTGGTGGTATTCCAATGGGCAGTATAACACGAGCTCTAACAGAATCTGAATTGGAGGGATTTATCTTCGTTAAAGAACCCCCAAGTGTTAGCAATTTCCCTCTGTCATATATATATACAAGTTCTACAGTCTTTTTGCTGCTAGATTCAACAACTGAGGCCTTATGGCTTTTAAAGACACTTGTCAAGGGAACAAGCTTTCCTCCACGACGTACAAATACATTCGAGCCATCTGCTTTTGTTTCCTTACATAAATCCTTATTATAATAATATTTGTATTTCTCCTTAGGATACAATATGTCAAGAGCACTAACTTCTTCATAATGCTGTACAGAATCAGATACAATTTCAGCACTACTTGGGGCTTGCTGATTATTTGGATCCACTGCATCAACTGTCTGAGATTCCATCAAAATTGGTTCAGGAACTTGAGGTGGAATTTCCAATGGTTTTCTATCTTGAAGCATATCATCTTCATCAATTCTTGTGACTCCTTCTTCTGTAGCTCTAAGGGTACAGAAAACATGCCCATTAACCTCTATACCTTCATTAAGTGCATGCATGTCCAGAGACATAATAATACAATTCAAACCTTATTCGAAAATAATACAAATCTAGATATTTCACGCAATTGTCTGCTTTCAATATAAAATCACCCATACTAAAAGCAAAGACAAA